>NC_056745.1:547616076-547706076 GCF_019279795.1 Protopterus annectens | reverse complement strand
TTCAACTGTACAACCCACCCAAAAGCTTTCACTCTTCTGACAAAGACCTTCTACATATATCAAAACCTAAGATCTCTCAGAGGCTGTTCCCTCTATTCCTATCAAGTGTCACAAACCTGGAACTCCATCCTTCTAACAATAAGGCAGGACTGCTTGTGAAACTCGTTCAAACTACAACTAAAGTCTATCTTACTCAGCTCCTGGTTCTGCATATGTGCTGCACCAGACTAGCGCATCACTCCTCTTCAACCTCATCACTGCTCAATCCCCTCCATATCCTCCTCCTACCTGTACTGTAACCCCCTCCATATCCTCCTCCTACCTGTGCTGTAACCACCCTCGATATCCTCCTCCTACCTGTACTGTAACTCCTTCCATATCCTCCTCCTACCTGTACTGTAACTCACTGGATATCCTATTTCTACCTGTACTGTACCTCCCTCCATATCCTCCTCCTACCTGTACTGTAACTCATGCCATATCCTCCTCCTACCTGTACTGTAACTCACTGCATATCCTCCTCCTACCTGTACTGTAACTCCCGCCATATCCTCCTCCTACCTGTACTGTAACTCACACCATATCCTCCTGCTACCTGTACTGTAACTCATTGCATATCCTCCTCCTACCTGTACTGTAACTCCTTCCATATCCTCCTACTCCTACCTGTACTGTAACTCACTGGATATCCTCTTTCTACCTGTACTGTACCTCCCTCCATATCCTCCTCCTACCTGTACTGTAACTCCTTCCATATCCTCCTCCTACCTGTTCTGTAACTCACTGGATATCCTCTTTCTACCTGTACTGTAACTCACACCATATCCTCCTCCTACCTGTACTGTAACTCACTGCATATCCTCCTCCTACCTACAATGTAACCCCCCTCTATATCCTCCTCCTACCTGTACTGTAACTCCCTCCATATCCTCCACCTACCTGTACTGTAACTCACTGCATATCCTCCTCCTACCTGTACTGTAACTCCCTCCATATCCTCCTCCTACCTGTACTATAACTCACTTTCTTTCCCACTCTCAACTCCCCTTGTCTTCTATTTTTCAACTATCTCACCACTATACCTCTTGTAAGACATATTGCTTTCTGTTCAAAATTGCAACAATATAGCTGTCTGTATAATTTATTAAATATGAAATAATTCCTCCGTCTTTTTAAAAATGTTGTAAAGACTAGTGCATAGTATTGCATTTATTAGTCTCATGCTGTCTATTACTGTTGTTTGTAAATGCAGCCTTTCTCCCAAGGCCTGTGCTAAAAATGGGTCCTATGCCTAGTCAGACTTTCCTAGTAAATAAAAAATATATATATATGTATATATATATATATATATATATATATATATATATATATATATATATAAAACTCATTGTTGGCACACACTTAGAAATCTCACCAGCAGTGATTTGCACTGGAAACAGTAGTCAGCATTATGTTCCTATGCATCTTGTGCTTTGGGCAATTCACGCTTGAAGAATTTCATCTCAGCCACCTGGAAATATATATATATATATATATATATATATATATATATATATATATATATATATATATATATGTTGCAATGATCCACCGGCATCCAAATTAAGCAATGTAAAACCATGCAAAAACTATGCAAAAGTCAATTTATTTGGCAATCTGTTAAGCAAAATACACTAGATACATCCACAAAAAAACAGTCTGACATGATTAGCATGTAGCAAACCGGTTTCACCCACTGGCCACTGTTTTTGCCTCTTAACAGTTAAGGCAAAATGTATCTGACTATGTTGTCAACAGTCACTACAACGCTTTCATTAAAAGGTGTTTAAGTGCAATATGTTTGAAGTGGTTGGTTACCTGGTGACCCTTTATTTTACTGTATTAGTGCTAATAGGTGTTATACTGTTTGATTTATGCTGAGTCTTTGATTTACTAGTTCTTGGAGACTTAGTCGGGGACTTTTTAACAGCATCAGAATAGGATAGTTTATTGTGTATTTGTGTGGAATGTAGTGGTGGCGTGTTTTGCTCAAAGTTAAGTTTGTTTGTGAGAGGGAGGCCTCCAATATATATTAAGTACTTGCAGCTCTCACATATAGCTGGTGACAGGCTAAGCAGTAATTGATTGACTGTATCAGGCAATTGTTATGATGCATACTTACCAAGCATAAGCATTGAACAACCATAGGTTCATAGTACTTCCTAGGCTATTGATCTGTGAGGATCTTAAGAAGCCGAGTCTTACATTTGTACGATACTTTTCAGCGCTTATATTTTGTGTACATGAAAACACAGATGTGAGCAGAACAATCTATTGGGACATTTACTTGCTGTCCCTATCCATGAGGGACATGAGTGATAAACCAGGTGTGAATTATTTAGTTATTTAGTTATTGCATTTGTTGACCAGGAAATCCGACTGGGCACAGAGTCCTCTTTTCAGCTGAGGTGTCGGGAGAAAAGTTCTAAATGACAGATATTAAATAAAGATGTATACATAGTGTAGAAAAAAAATTGCAATATTGTACATGTGTATACATAGTCTAGTGAATAAAGACATTTTTGAAAAAGTTTATACATAGCATAAAAAGTTATATAATAGTATTTTGAAAAGTCTGCATAGTAATAGAGTCATTGCAGACAGTACAGTAAGGCACAGATACAGATTAATGTTCTAAGCAAAGGAAAATGATAAGAACAATTCAGTATGTCTGACATAAATTTCACTACAGCATACAGACATAAATTTCAGTTTACGAGTTGCACTGTATACTTCAGTAAGCAGTTTCATAATAAAGACATAAAATAACAAAATTGCAGAAAAACATTATCCTTTTATGTTTTATTTTTTCTAGTCAGCAGCTAGTATAGTAGACTAAATACTGATCAAAGAAGAAGAAGGACTAGAAATGATGGAAAGTGTGAAGGAAGAGGAGATGGAAGGGAAAAGAAGGTTCTATAGATGAATGCAAGAAGAATGACGTGAGTGGAAAAGTGAGGGGTAGTGATCAGTTATGGCAAGAGGGTGGGAGTATAGAGAAGATGGGTTGTAAGAAAGAGAAGAAAGGGAAGCAGTCGATTGGGTAGGAAGAAATGTGGTATTATGGTTTAGTCTAGTGGTACTTATCCATGATTAGTGCAGGGGCAGAGCCACGGATTCTGTAGGTGTCACTTTCACTTCTGTTTAAAATAGCTGAGCTATTGTTCTCTTTTTAGAGACAGTGAGCGAGATAGGGATATGGTGTTCCATGCTTTTGTGACATAGTTTGAGAACAGACTGTCACCAGCTGTATGAGTGGATTTAGTGATGTGGAGGAGCAGCATTTGGTTTTAGCGAGGGGTCTATATGGTTTGCATGGCTGAATTTGCGTTGCCAGAGATGGATAGATTGTCGATTTTACATTTGAGGTAATGGGTTGTTACAAGTTGGGTGTAAGACAGTAAGAGGGGTAGTTCAAGCCAGTTTAGTTCTTTGAGTCCTAGGCAGTTGTGAGATTTTTATGGGTGATTTACTGTAAATTTTTGTACTGAATGATGGTGGCTGATTGGAGGCATCTGGGATGTTATTAATGAAGATGTTGAAAAAAATAAGATTAAAAATGGACCCTTGGGGGATGGCTGTGGAGACTGAGAGGAAAGGAGAGAAATCTCTGTGCCATTTTACATACTGTGATCATTTAGCAAGACAGCTGTTAAACTATGTGATATAGATTTTATCAAGTCCTAGAGTTTAGAGTCTTTATAGGAGTATATGGTCTAAGACTGTGTCAAAGGCTTTGGAAAGGTCTAGAGGGTAGATACTAGCCTTCCTTCATTCCTATGAGTATTTAGAGTATTTGTGAAATGTAGAAGGTGCATAGTAGTGCTGTGATGGGGGATAAAGCTGTGTTGGGAGGGAGACAGGAGGTTATTTTTGCTGAGATGTTAGGAGAGCTGAGATTGAATGCATTTATCAAGAATTTTAGATAAGGGGACAGGATAGCAATAATGCAGTAGTTACTAAGTTCAGTGTTATTTTCCTCTTTATGCAATGGTAGGATATAACTATTTTTCCATAGTGTTTGGATGTAGGCTTCTGTGATACAGTGGTTTATGAGTATGGAAATGGGATAGTCTATAGTCTTGATAGACATTTTTAGATATTCAGTGGGGATATTGTCTGGTGCTAGGGTTTTAGGTTTTAGTTTTAAGAGAAGTTTTTTAATGGTTGAGATGGGAATTAGTTTCAATGAGAAGGGGGCAGAGTCACAGGTGTTGCTGGGGATGCAGAGCCTGGGAGAGGTGGTATTTGAGAGATGTGACTGAGTTTATAAAGTATATATTATAGAGAGTGGCAGTGTTTTCTGTATTGTTGTCACTGTGAATTTGGGTTGGGTGGCATAGCTTGGTTTGAGGATTTTGTTAATAGTTAACCAGAATGCTTTGGGGTTTTGAAGGTATTTGGACTGTAGGTTAGTTTAGTGTTTTTTGTCTATTTTAATTGGGAATTTTATGTGATTTCTTAGTTGCCTAAATATTTGTAGGTTGTTCTGTGTTTTAGTTTTGATCCTGGAATTCTAGGAGTTTCATTAATGTGTTTTGTGGTTCTGGTCAACCAAGGTGCTGATATGGCTTTTACACATTTTGTTCTGAGGGAGGGTTTAACTGATTAGAATGTTAAGGAAGGTTCTGGATAGTTCTGTAACAGCATCTTGTTAGGGGGGATTTTGCCAGTTACAAAGCTGTACGTTCTGGAGCAATGTTTCTTTTTGGAAGTGGGAGAAATTGTGTACTTCATTAACGTGGTGTGGTTGGGAGTATGGTTTTGTGCTCTGATAACAAAGATAGGAAGGGTTCACTTAGACCATTAGAGAGGGAGAGAGACAGAGCCATAGGGGAATATTTTGTTGGAGAGGAAAGGCATCCACTGCAGGCAAACAAAGGATTACATCACGAGGAAATCAACCAGAGAAATATGTCACCACACCAATGCAAAAAAAAAAAAAATCCATCATAAAAAAATCCAAACCAAGTGGTTAAGTACTTTCATCCATAATAATCAGTAGGACTTCATCAGAACCAACTACGTTGTACACTCTCAATGAATTTATAAGTTTCCTGTTAAACAAAAAAAAATTGTTTCCTTAAAGTCATACAACCTCTTGTTTATAATTAGTAAAACTGTTACAATATCAAAAAACGTTTTCAAACGACCATTAACATGTTATTTAAGCAATTGTCATATTAAATTACTAGAAACTCACAGTGCATAAAATAAATAAATAAAAACTCAGTCAAATTAACAAATATCTAAAATGACATAAATTATGAGTATGAAACCTATCTAGTAACATACCTTTTAAAATGAAAAAATAAATTAATCAGTTTAGTGGCCTTTAATTTGAGGATAGGGACAATGGATACTTGTTCATTCAACCCAGGGGAGGAACTGACATTCAACTTCAATTTCCAAAACAATTCCCTATATTGTAATCTGTTCTTCCTTGCTTACCCTCTCAGGTCAGGAGGCAATATTTCCAATGTGCCAAAGCTAAACTTAGGCCACCAACACACTGTAGGTATTAAACAGGAGATGTATAAAATTCTGATGAAAGTCATCTACCTGTCAAAAGCCTATTCTACATTTAATCTTACTATATCTAAGCTCCCATTTGCCCTCTTAACAGGTCGGCTATCAGGGTTGTTCTTAAGATGTTGTCAAACATTGGCTTCTCTTCCACAAAACCTACTTGATCAACATGGATCAACCTTTTTATAACTCTTGCTAGCCTTGCACACTGTACTGCCATGAAAACAATGGTTTAACAAAGATATTGGCCTTTAGGGTGAGAGTCGACTTGGGTCTTTACCTTCCCTTAAAATCACAGTGATTAGGGCCTTTTTCCAAGAAAAAAAGCACTCTTTCTTCCCCTAGCACTTGTTAAACAACTCTGACAATGTTAACACAAACTCTTCCTTTGCTTAATCCCATATCTCCATCAGTGTCAGGTAACTTCTACTTTGGCAATTTATAAAACATTCCTTTTTATTTCCTGTACCATTATGGGTGTTAATAACTCCTCTGCCTGTGCCTTTCCCAGCTTTGCAAGAGTTATGTCTCCTAGAAATTGGGACATCTGATTTACAGTGTCCCCCTTTAACGCAGGACCATAAAGCATCAAGTGAAATCCAAATATCTCCTTCAGATCATTTGTTTTTCGACCTTTTTGTGCTATAAATATCTGGTCTGTCAAGTTCTTCATTTATTCCTTCCTGTCTTAGCAATATCCACTTGACTCCTTCAAGAGCCAGTTTTGCAAACTTTCTTTCAAGAACTCCCATTTCTTTCCTAATTCCGCCTATAACTCTTTAGATATTCTCTGTAACTCTCCCTCTTCCTCACCCAGTTTCACTTTTGTTAGTTCCTCCTTTAACTTAACAACTTTATTCTTTTTTAGCCTCCAGCAATATCCTCCACTTGATTTATTTCCACTCCATCACTCTGACCTTCTTTCATCATGTTAAGTTCACTGTTCCGTATTTCAGCTCACATTTGCTTAAAGTAATATTTTTGTAAATAATGTGTTGGAAATCTCCAATGTGTCTCAAGCATGATATCCTTTCTTCCAGGTATATTAGTACTGGATCATGTTCAGAGAGAACTCTCAGTTGTACATTCACCTGCTGAGTTTAGGAATATGTTCCAGCATTAGATACCATCTATCAAATGTGGTGGATATTCAAGATCCCTCTGAAATATAAGTGTGCTATGGGGGGGCCCTCAAACTTGTCTATTACATCAGCTCTCCCCAGGTTCTTTAAACATCCATCTACATACTTTCTTCTGCTAGGCTACAGTTACATTCTGTTCCCCTATCATTATTGTAGTTCCTTGAAAGCTTATAACCTCTCCCATGATTCATAGGTGTTTACTAGGCTAATGACCACAAGGGCCTTTTTAAGCCTAGCCATGCATCCCAAATCTCTGACAAGTTCTGGTACCCTTGATAAAGTGTAAGCAGGGGCTTGGGCAATAAAACATTTACATGCAGGGGCCTGGCAGATGAAACATTTACAGGATGTCTGTGTCCATTAGAGACATAGGTGCCAAGCCAGGGATGAATTTTCTGTTCCCTATCCAACTGTCCAAGTTACACTTAAATTTAGTTATGGAGGAGCTCTGCTTCGCATAAATGGAGAGCCTGTTCCAGAGATGAGATAGTCTCTGGGATGCATACCTGCCCTTCCAGGAGGTCCTATTTATATCACAGGCAAAGGTTAAGTCTTTAGACCAGGTAATACTGGTACTATTTGTTTAGTGGATATGCAGGAGGCCCATCAGAGTAGGGTCTGACAATGCCCTGTATGCCAGGCATAGATCTCTCCTAAATAGCCTGAAGAATTGAGAATACAGGGATAAGGCCTTGAGGTGGTCTGCACAGCAAAAGTTACTTATACCCTGTATTCTTTTAGTGAGGAACCTCTGTGGACATTTCAATTCATAGATTCATAGATTCATAGATTCATAGAGTAGTACTAATCTAACTGCCCTTGAGAGCCATTTTAAGCCTAGCCAATTATCCCTTGTGAGACTCAAACCCTGTACCTTGTGTTTGTAAGGCAAACACCTTAACCATTAGGCCACCCTCCCAACCCTGGTTAAGTACATACTAAAGGGGGCATTGTACTCAATGATAGGTCTAATGAATGCCAAATACAGTAGAACAATGACTTTCTTGGACTTTGATGCCATACCTTTGTTTATAACTTGTGCAACACAGAATGATCTCCTCACTACTATAGACACATGATGGTCAAAGGCCAGATTACTATCTATATTAAGTCCCTGACTACTGGGTCACCTCTAAGGGGTGTGTTGTCAATATGATAGTTTTCCAGGGTGGATGACTTCCCGAAGGATACTATTATGCATTTCTTGGCATTTGGTTATAGTCCATGGCTCTGACACCAGTTGTTTGTATGTGTCAGCCCTTCCTGGAGAACATTTATGTCAGTGTGGAATTCAATGGCAGCTCCTAATTTGCAATCATCTGCAAACTTAGTCAGCCAGAAACCATTGGCATTGACCTCAACTTCAGAGAGATAAATGCTAAAAAGGAGTGGTCCAAGGACCGATCCCTGAGGGGCTCCACTTGTGACTGGCCTCTTTGTAGAGCTGGACTCCCCAATTTTAACTTCCTGGGTCCTGTCTGTGAGTCAGCTGGCTATCCACTGGGTGACATATGAGTTTGTACCTAACCACTTGAGTTTGTCAACAATGCCCGGGTGGAGTACTGTAGCAAATGCCTTTGCCAGGGCAAGGTAGGCAGTGTGAACCATTTTGCACTCATCCATTGCTTTGGTGACCTTCTCAAAGAAGTCCATCAGGTTGAGTAGGCATCACCTGCCCTTGATGAAACCAAACTGGGTTGGGTCCATTGTATGGAGGTTTACTATATCATTATTGATCAGTTCCATGATAATTCTTTCCATAGCTTTGCATATAAGACTAGTGAGACTTATGGGTCTATATTTTCCAGGGTCTGGAGATGGCCCACCTTTGTGCAGAGGGATGACTGTTGCTGTTCTCCATTCAGGAGGCATGAAGCCTTTTTGGAGGCTATAGTTAAATAGCAATTCCAGGCAGCCTGATAGGTCATGTTTCATGTTATTTACAAGGCATCCTAAGATATTGTGTGGGCCCACTGATGCAGTTTTCTTGGCTTTAGAGACAGCATTAAGGACCTGTTCCCTAGTGATAGCAGGGGGTTATATTTGATGATATTTCCTGAGGGAAGGTAGAGGAAGAGAGAGGGGGTAAAGTTGGAGCCGAATTTGTCAGCCAATAGGTTTGTTATATCTTCTGGCTCAGTATAAGTGGCTCCATTTACAAGAAGCTCTGCGCACAATTGTGTATTGCCCTTGAGGTTGCAGACATAGCTAAACAATGTTTTGTGATTGTCCTTGAACTGGGAGGTCAAATTTACTTCAGCTTTGGCTTTGATCGACTTTATTTGTCTTCTGAGTTGTTTGTTTAGTTTAATGAGAGCACTTTTATCCTGCTGGGTGCTGCACCTCCTAATTTTGCCATGATTTTCTTCTTTCTGTTATACAGCCTATTGATGATGTGATTACACCAGGCTAGCTTGTTTTTTGAGTTTCTTCCGTACTTTTTCCTGGTGGGTACAGCTGCCTCCATGCAGCTATTAACATGCTTGTGTAGGGTTTCCTGTGAAGAGTTCTGCATAGGCAGCAGTGTTCTCAGGGTTTATTGGAGTTTGAAATTTTGCCAGGTTATCACTTAATAGCAGGAAGTTAGCCTTACAGTAGTTCCTGAATATTTCAGGGTTAACTGAGGGTCCAGGTTTTATTTTTACTTCAAAGGAGAACAATTTGTGGTCTGACCTTACCAGGGAAGACATTACACTAGGGGTTGTGCAGCACTCGTGAGAGCCAGATTCAGTATGGTTGTACCCCTGGTTGGTGTAGTGACAATCTTTTCCAAGGATTTTGTTTACAAAGTCCAGGACTCTCTGTGCTTGTATGTTTGGTGTTGTATAGGATTCCCAGTTAATAGTGGGATAATTAAAGTCGCCCATGAATATGGTATTGGGTTGGATGGGGAGTGTTTCCAATAAGTTTAAATAAATGGTATGGGTTTCCTGGGTCATAGAGGGAGACCTGTAGCTTGCAAGGAAGTAGTATTGGATTTTGCCTATAGTGATTTGAATATGGAGTAGCTCAAGTGCATTGTTCTGTTTGACCAGCCCTGAGGTATATTTATTTTTGATGTAAATCAAGATGCCTCGACCTTTAGTCCCTGTCTGTTTAGTAGCTGGTCTACATATGTGGAAAGCATTATAAATTTGCACTGTCCGTGTGCTCTCAGGAGCTTTAAACCATCGCACAGACATCAGCATTTGTCAGGGTGAAGAGAGCTTCTAGGGAGTAAAGTTTTCTGTGTAGACTGCTAGCATTGAGCAGTAATACCTTTAGATTTTCTTGGCTTGATTTGCCATGTCAGAAGTACTTTCAGTTTGGCATTGCCTATACTCTTGTGCGAATCTTTGTTGAATGTACATCATGGCCAGAGTAATCCTCTAACGTTAATATTTTCCTTTGAATCTTGTCATTCTGCCATCTCTATCATTTAACTCCTCTTCAGCCATAAAGGGGCATCTCTTGGAAATCAGGATCATTTCCCTCTGTTTATCCCCTCCCTTATGTCTACTGCCACCACTGATTTCCAGCTTCCTTTAATTAGCTGCCTGTGCTCAAAGCCAAAACATCTGGGGAAATGTTTTCTCTATTACCATATTCTTTGCTATCTCTCTTTTACTATTAAACCATTAACATTCCAGCATAAAACTTTTATTGATCTCTTCTTAGCTTGTTTTTTATATATTTATAAGTATGTTTGTCAGTGTTCCCTTCCTCAGACCTTACTATTGTTATGTATTTGAATATCCATTTTCATCTCTTTTTATACCTCCCTCTTGTTGGGCTTATCCTTTGGTGTTTATATCTTTTTCCCTGATCATCTGCTTTTCTCCAGATCTCATTCTGAGTTGTTAAAGAACTTTGCTCTAATTTATCCATCTACTGTCTTGCTAAAAACTTTCCTTAACAGAAATAACTATTTACACAAAACAAATTACGCCACATGCCTAAAAGCCCATATCTCTGACAAGCCTTACCTGCTCTAATGCACTAATCTCATCATGACTGAGACATGTAAGCCATCTCTGCCCCCTCATCTCCGTTGCACTGGCTTTAATCTACTGGCCTTAATCTTTCACTACTCCACTTCTCATACTATTTTTGCCGAGTTTAACTCTATGACTTCCCTTACCTTTTACTTATCTACACCTAAGTCTATTCAAAGCAACCCACCCTGTGGAATGGCCAAACTACCTCACTACTTGTCTTTTTTAACTTTCCTCCCACCTTTATTTCTAGACTCTGGTGCCCTTTACATACAATGTAGCAATCAGGTGCATCTCTTATCTCTAAGCTGTTAGGTATCTCTTAGGGGGTTCTTCATTATTCCTGCTTATACTTATTTTTCTTGCATCTTGTTTCCTCCTCCTCCTCCTGTGCCACTGGTAACTGTCTCCATATTATTTTCAGTCTATTTTCTAGTTCCCCCCCTTCCCAATAGTATGTTTTAACTAAGGTACCCTCCCACCCCTTGCTCTCCCTCTACATCTTGCCTTGTTTCTTTTGATCCTGTTAGTAGTTTAATGCAATCCCTCTCACATGCTTTTAGCCCTATATGAACACTAAGTAACATGGCTCCTTATCATTGCTAAATTCATCTACCCTGCCTCATACCTGTAAGTTTCCCAGCATTCCCAAGGGGTTGCAGTGATTTCCAGAAATGTATGGCTAGAGGCCTTCCTCCTACAATATGTTACACTGCTTTTTTTTTCTTTTTTTAAATGTGATGTTATATTCAGATAGCCAAAAACAATCTAGTGCTTCATTCTTACTACCCAGAGGTAAATATTATGATATAACTACAGTACAATCATTCATCTTCACTCCAGCATTCAGTGTCTGCCTAGGTTAAACATAATGGGTTTATGAGCTCAAAATGATAGTGGGTGTCCATAAATATAAAGTTGTCTGCCACAGTTGAAAAAAAAAATAAGATTCACCACTCAATTATGTGTCCCAGTTGTACCAGTCCAACAGTATTTTAACAGCTAATTCTGTATTTCAAGCCCTTCTCCAATCAGTGTGAGAAATTTCTGTTTAGATGTTTCTCTGTGAAAGTGGTGCTGACCTCTGAAAAATCAGATGCATTGCCCCATATAATGGCTTCCTTCTTGCCACTCTTTGTACCTCTGGTTAACTATTACTATACAGTGGTCTCCTTCTATTGACCTACATGATGAGATGATCACTTTCATTCTGCTACAGAAATGTTATCACCTTTAAATGGTCCAGTAAAACTTTTGTATTCCAGGCAGCATTTCCTTCAGTATCACTGGTTACAAGAGTTTAAAGTCTTTGTTGTTTACACAGTCTGAATACCACTGAAAATGTTGCCCTTTTTTACATAATTTAGGCCAAGTAATCCTGTTTGGCAAACACTCAGTCATCTCTGTCTTTACACACCTTCCCCGGTTGCCATATTTTTGGCAACAACTCATCTTTGTGATGTATGTTTCCAGGTGAACCAATATGTACCTGGGTCTATTCTGTCTAGTTCTTCTCCAAAAAGTGCATTATAGTCATAAATAAATAACATTAAGAATTTACTTTATATACCTTCAGTCAGGAACGACACTTCAGGATGTGCAAACATAAATTTTATTCTTACAGCGCTGGGAGACAATCTTCATAGCCAATGTTAAAATAGTCTCCCTGAAGAGAGACAGGCAACATCTTTTATACATTTTCTTATCAAAACTGGTCATGCAGTTTTATTACATTGCAATGATTCTAGCTAATAAAAAATGGCAAATGTCCTCATCCCTCATGATTTTCGCCTCGGACTTCACTTGAGCACCTTTCTATACATGATCCACCTGCCTCCAAGGGGTCTTGTTTCTGACCTTGGATGTTTCAAATCTTCCCTAGTACCAACACACTCCTGGCCTGGAGGAATCAGGCTAACAAGTTTCTTTTTGTACTAATATGCCTCAGCTTCATGCAACACTTACTTTTACTTTTTTTTTCCTTGTTACATATTAAAAAAATGCAGTTAGGTTACAATAATAACCTTAGCTTATGAAGCTGCATTTTCCCAGTCCTGCATACAAATTGTATTTGCTTGTTAACAATCATATTATAGCATCATTAATAAACTGACATTAGTATACATTTTAATAAGCTGGTCTTGTCCCATAACAATTTCGTCTCTCTGACACTATCAGTGTCATGCCATACATGTAATTATATTTTAATTTTTTTAACTTGATAAAATACGCCTCTGCATCATAATAGTCATCATTTTCTGTCAAAATAGAACTGTCATTGATTGGTGCATGCAGTGGCATTTCATGTGCAGGTGAGTTTAAACATCTTGTAATCACAGCCTTTAGAATCGAAAAAAAAAAAAAAATGACCACAAATATAATAAAAAGTACAATGATAATACCCTGGATTATGCTAGTTCCCAGGTTACCAAAAATACTGCCCAACCATCCAAAAAGTGTCCATTGTTTTGATGTGCTGTCCAAATCTTTGGCCCTTTGTTGCATGAAATTTGCCAGTTTTTCCTATTCATCATGATAGTCACTAATATATGAACAGCAACTACTCCCTATGAGGGTACGTGACCCCCCTTTTGCAGCAAGCATTATATCAAGTGCCATTTGATTCTGCAACACCACAGTTCGCATTTCAGTTATTTCTGGATTTGCCATCCTGATGTGATATGAAGTTTCGCTGGCCACCTCCTATAGAATTTGGGCAAGCATGTTGATTTCAAGCATTATCCTTTGCACTCCATACCCAGGATTAAAAATTGAAAATACTTGCTCTGCCCGGTAGATTGCTCACTTATTTTTTGGTCTACCTGCTGGTGGGTGTTCGAAATGTTGAATAGCAGGAGTAATATAGTCTACAAAGCAACATTCAGACCAGTTTGTAGGCAACCAGGGGTAGGCACGATCACCACAGATGTAGTAACGGTCACTTATCATGCCCATGCCATGCCCTCAGTTATAGCTTTTTAAGTGCAAAGAGTCTAACACACTTTCATGCCTGGTGTCATTACATTTGCTTTTTCCTACTGGTGCAGTCCCATTTCTGGCATAACATGTGTCTCCATAATGTGTGGTTGCAAGTTGAAGAGACACAACCTTTGAAAAATCAGTTACATTATGCCAGATTAAACTGATGTCATTAAGGGCAGCCACGGTGGTGCAGCGGTTAGCGTTGCCATCTCACAGCAAGAGGTTCTCCACTTCAATCCTTGGCTGAGGTGCCTTCTGTGCGGAGTCTGCGTGTCCTCCCTGTGGTCCCGTGGGTTTCCTCTGGGTGCTCTGGTTTCCTCCCACATCCCAAAGACATGCCGAAGGTGGATTGGACACTCTAAATTGGCCCTAGGCGTGTGTGCGTGCATGTGTGTGCCTTCTGTGGAAGGTTGGGCGCCGGGCTGGCAACTCCAAACCATAAAACTCCACTGCCAATCATGAGCAGAGAGGTAATCCGCTGTGGCGACCCCTGACTGGGAAAAGCCGAAGAAGAAGAAGAAAAAACTGATGTCATTAAGGTCCTTTTCAAATGACACCTGTGATGCAGGGATGGCATTATAGGAATCCCTGCCTTAGAATGATGAGGTATATACGAACATATCCAGCAGTTTGTTTTGTTTAGATTTTTGGCATACTGTCAAAGGACCAGCAAGAAGCTGTTTTCTCTTGAACAGTTTATAGAAGGGAACAGCAGCAGAAACAAAGCAAATGTGCCTGTAGTCACTGGATTCATCATGGACTGCTACTGAAGTTGACCTTCTCACTGGGTAGATGATTTATCTGTCACACCTCAATCTCCCTTTGTTGGCTGCGATGATTCATCTGGGGTCCCCACATGACAGGTCTTCTTGCAATGAGATGAATGGATCCACGTTGGTAGTCCTGCACAGCGAGCTGCAGTCAAAGTGGTAAGCAGAACATGAAAAGGCCCCTTCCACCTCAGTCTCAGGCAATTTTTCTTCTGGAAATTTTTCACGTACACCCAATCACATGGTTGTAGTTGATGACAGGGCTGGTCAGGAGGCTTTGGTAACTCTGCTCTTACTGTTTGATGATATTGCTGCAAAGTTTTGTGGAGTCTCCTACAATAAGAAATCATAGCATCATCTGACAAAGTTAAATCAGCATTTCCCACTGGAGGGGTAGTTGGCAGGGCCATGGGTCTCCCCATTAATATTTCATATGGACTCAACTTCCTGGTGGCATTCAATGAGGCCCTCATACTCATTAATGCTAAGGGAAGGGCTTCAGGCCCCTTTAAGTGGGTTGCAGAACAAATCTTTGAAATTTTATTTTTAAGGGTCCTGTTTACCCTTTTCACTAATCCAGATGACTGGGAATGGTTGGGACAGTGAAGACTCAACTTAGTATTAAAAATTTTAAATAGTTCTTTACACAGTGCATTATTAAAATGGGTTCCCTGGTCACTGTTAACAATGCTTGGTACACCGAATCTCAGTATAAATTCAGATAACAGATTTTAATAACTGTGACTGCATCAGCTTTGCGACAAGGGTAAGCTTCCACCCATGCTGAGAACATACATACTACCACCAAAATAAATTGTAAATTATTAGTCTTAGGCATCTGGATGAAGTCTAGCTGTATGTTAACAAAAGGTCCCCAGGGTGGAGGTAAACATGCAGATTTGCTGTTGGCATGTTTGCTTATGTTATATTCCAAACATATACTGCAGTATTGTACATACTGAAGTATCAAAGAGGAGACATGAGGGGCATACCAACTTCAGGTAATTTGATTAAATAAAGCTGTCTTACCTGTATGGGCCGGTAAATCATATGCCCTTAATAAGTAAGGTAGCAAAGAGGCAGACGCCACCAGTCAGCCGTCCAAATGTCACCATATGCTGTCAGGGGATTTTCTACATCTATCCTTTGGCCAACTCAGAACTTCTCCCTGTGATGTTTCAGCTTGAAAGGCTGACAATTTTTCAAACTCAAACACATCATTACTGTTGCAGTTTGTTATTGTTAACATACACAGATTTTTGCAATAATTTATTACTGCTTGTTTAGCAGCTTGGTCTGACAAATTATTACCTTTGGTACTTATATTATGTCCCTTTCGATGTGCACAACATTTGATTACAGACAGCCTCTTAGGTAGCAAAAATGCATCTAACAATGATTTTATGTACCCTGAATTTTTAATTTGATTTCCTGAAGAGGTCAAAACCCCTCTCCCTTCCCAGAGTTGCCCAAAATCATGTACCACCCCAAAAGCATAACGGCTGTCTGTAAAAATATTGGCCACCTTGTCTTTGGCTAATTCACAGGCTTTTTGCAAAGCCACTAGCTCAGCTATTTGAGCAGAGTGAACACCCTCTGATCTTTGTTGCAACAATATTGTTTTTTCGGTGCAGACGGCTATTCCGGAGAGTAGCTTCCCTGTTTGATCTCTTCCACAGGAGCCGTCCATGAACAAATTCAGGTCAACATTGGGTATAGGAGTGTCTTTTAAGTCCTCCCTAGGAGAAAGCAGATAGTTAGTTACAGACACACAGTCATGTTCTTCACCATCCTCAGGAGTAGGCAACAGAGATGCAGGATTTAGAACAGGACAGCAGATCAGAGAAATTGATGGATCAGAAAGATGTATAAGTTCATATCTAGTTAGACGTGCAGTCGAGAGTGGTGTTGAGTTTTCATTTTAAGCAAAAGAGATGATACAGAATGAGGGACAGGTACTGTGAGATCATGCCCAAGCACCAACGATTGTGCCAGATTAACTAGAATGGCAGCAGAGGCAACTGCCCTTAAACAGGATGGAAAACCTTTTTGCAACAGAATCAAGTGTTGTGCTGTAATAAGCTAATAGACAATAGCTGTCTCCATGTTTTTGTGCAAGTACTCCTTGAACAAATCCATTTCTTTCATGACAAAATAAAATAAAAAGTTTATTATAATCTGGTAACCCTAAAGCTGGGGCAGTAGCTAAAGCTTGCTTCAAGTTCTGAAATGAATTTTCCTCTTCACTATTCCAAAGGAGAGGCTCTAGTGTATCCTGCTTAAAAAGATTTGTCAAAGGTTTGGCAATTTCTGCATAGTTAGGGATCCACTGTAAGCTGTCTCTGAGTAGTCAGATATGGGGCCTTAGATATTGCATCAGTACGAAATGGTAACACTTGCCTGCTACCCTGAGATATTAAATGACCAAGATAACGTACCCGAGGTGACCACAACTGTAGTTTTTCTCTAGACACTTTGTGTCCCTTTTCTGCAAGGATAGTCAAAAGATGCAAGGTATCTTGTTGACATTGCTGAAAGGAATTTGATGCTATTAGTAAATCCTCTATGTATTGTACTAACACAGACCCAAGCAGAAATGTCACATTCTCTAAATCCTTTTTTAGAATTTGAGAAAATAATGAAGGAGATTCAGTATTAACCCGCGGTGGTGGTGCTGCGGTAGCGTTGTTGCCTCACAGTAAGACGCTGTCTGGTTCGATTCTCAGCTAGAGTGTCTTCTGCGTGGAGACATGCGTGAATGGGCGTACTTTCGTTGAAGGTTGTGCATCAGGGCTGGTAACTCGGCACGTAAAAATCAACTATCAATCATTAGTGGACCGGAGTTCCGCTGTGGTGACCCCTAACCGGGAAAAGCCAAAAGACACAACATTCAGTATATCCATGTGGCAACCATGTCCAGGTATATTGCTGTCCCTGATAAGTAAAAGCAAACAGAAACTGACTGCCAGGGTGAATTGGTATAGAAAAGAATGCTGAACATAAATCTATTACAGAAAAGTAACTAGCTGTAGGTGGTATGCAACTCAGTATTGTTGCTGGATTTGGAACAACAGGAAAAGTAGGCAGTACTGCTTTATTTACAGCCCTTAAGTTTTGTACAAATCTATAAGTATCCTTCCCTGGCTTTTTCACTGGAAAAATAGGAGTATTACAAGGGCTTTTAGTTGGTATTATTATTCCTTGCTGTATCAGAGACTAAATTACAGGTTTGATTTCCTGCTCTGCTTCCAGCTGTAGTGAATATTGTGGAACTCTAGGGAGAGGTTTTGATTGATTTAATTTTATTTTTACTAGTTCTGCTGATTTCAGTATACCTACTTCATTTGCAAGCTTAGCCTACAAGTTGGCAGATATCTGCTGTAGTAACTCTCCATCTGCCTGTATGCTTCCAGCAAGCTGTTCCTCAGCTTCTGCTAAAACTGCCAATACTTCCCTCTCTGATTCTGTTGGAACATTAAGATACACCCCTTCTTGGGTACAGTAAATAGTACAACCCATCTTGCAAAACAAATCTCTTCCTAGCAGATTTACAGGTGCAGTAGTACTCAAAAGAATAGAATGCTTTTCTTCAATCGGACCTAAAGAAATGGGGATGGGTTCCGAAACAGGATACGTAACCATGGTATTTGTTACTCCAACTGATACTAGTATTTGACTATCTGAAGTAATTTTTAGCACTGACCTAGTGGCTCCAGTATCCACCAGAAATGGGGTTTTCTTTGAATTTATTTTCATCTTAACGTAGGGTCCATTTTGATCTATTGGCAGTAGAGGGTTAAGATTCACTTCTGTATTATTTTTTTGACCTAGTCAGTATGGAGCTTCCTGACTCCTTCCAATCTGAAGAGGTGGTGGAGGAAAAACTGTAATATTATAATTTGGTTGCCATTCAATCCAAGTATCTTGGACTCTCTGCATTTGCCTGTGTGGGCATTCACCTCTCCAATGTTCTGCTTCTCCACAGTTGAAGCAAGATGTGTTAGATGAAGCCAGAGGGGCACTGCCAGCTTGTTGTTGCCAACCAGCTGCAGCTTGTTCCTCTCAACCAGCACTTTTGCTAAATCCTCCAGCAATTCCTCTACCCATTCCCCTGCTTCTGCCTCGACCCCTTGGGTTTTCCAGCTGCCTGATTTGTAAAGGTAACAGCTTATCCTCAGTATCCTTCCTTCGTTTTTCCTGATACTCTGTGCAGTGATTTGCAGCACTTAATAAAGACTCTAAGTCCTTTCCTTGTCAGTCTATGAGCACCTGCTTTATTTGATTTAGTACAGGGGCTTGCAGACCCTGCACAAAGGCTGCTGCAATAGCTGGCTTAGCTTGCACTTCTGTGTCTGGTATTCTTGAATGTCCAGCAAATACTGTTTTAGGGTGACTCAGTCTGCAGGGGCTTCCCCTTTATTTTATTTGCATGCCTGTATTTTAGACCAGTCAGTCCTATCTTGACACACATCCGTAATCTTGTTTAACAATGTTGTTCATTTATCTGTTAATGCATTCCTTGTGAGAGTGAAATCTGTTATCTCAGCCTTTTCCAGTAACTACTTTATTTATTTATTTATTTATTTATTTATTTATTTATTTATTTCCAGTTTGATGACCAGGAAGGTCCACTGGGCTCAAAGAGCCCGTTTTCAGTGGAGGCCCAGGGAGAAAAGCTCCAATAATACATAGTACAAGCTCCATAATATGAAGTACAATACATAGTGGAAACAGAAACAAACTAAGCAAATTTTACATACAAAACAGCAAAAACTAAACAAAAGTTAAACAGCAGCTTGGAGAAGGATGTAAAGCATATTTACATGTTTAGAGGTTGAGAACAATAGTACAAGGTTAATTAATACAGAGGTTTAAATCATCTGAGAATGATATAGAAGTAACATTAGCATGGGTGAGTTCTTTATGCCTGAATATTAGCATGAGTTAAATTAATACAGAGGTTTAAATCTTCTGAGAGTGGTATAGAGGTAGCATTAGCATGAAGGCAGTACATAGGGTTAATCAATGGTGTGTAAGGAAGAACAATCTTTGTGTGTTATAAAGTATGTATTAAGCAGGTTAGGTAGGTGGAGTGCAATTGCATTTCCATTTTTGGGAGAGGTAAGAATGCAGCTGGATTTTGAAATGTTCAGAATTCTCAGAAATTCTTAGAGATGGAGGGAGAGAATTCCATTTTATGGCAACAGAAAAGGATAGGAGAAGCTGACCAGCGGGACGGTTTGGTTTATAAACAGAGATTACATTTTGGTGGGTAGATCTTAGAGTTCTGTTTGGGGTGTATAATGTTAAGATGTTTGTTAGTGCTGGGCATATAGTTGGTTTGAAAATAAGCTTGTGGTGAGTTGGAGGTAGTCAGGGTAGTTTGGGAGTTTTAGCCATTGCAGCTGGTGGAGAGGTTTACAGTGGTGAGTGGAGTATTTGGAAGTGGTGGCGAACTTTGAGATTTTATTGTAACCGGATTCTAGTTAAGAAGAGATGTAGGAAGAAGGCAGTGGCGAGGGTCTGTCTTGTTGAGGGGGAGAGGAAGTGGGAGTTTCTGTACAGCATGCCAAGTTTCTGATGGGTTTTCTTTATATTTAGCTGAATATAGGTATCAAATTTTAGGTGTTCGTCAATAGTAACTCCAACAAGTTTAGCAAAAGGAACAACTTCTATAGTGGAGTAAGCAAGGCTTGTAATCTTGAAAGAGGTTTTGTCTAGGCAGATAGATTTTGAGGGAGAGAATAGAAGGATCTTTGATTTGTTGGCATTCAAAGAGAGGTGATTTTTGGAGCATCCAGTTCTCAGGAGTTGAGAAGGCAGTTTGAGTTTTTGTTTGGAGCTCAGGGAGGTTTCTTATTTCATCTGAAGTAACTACCCTCAGTAGTTGATTTAAATCTGTCAAAGTAGGATTGTAACATTCTATTATAGTTTTTAATTTTTCTTTGAATTTTAATGGATCTTCTCTAATATTTGGAAAATCTTTAGACATAGTATGCAAATCAGCAGGGGTCCAAGGACAATGAACTAGTTCCTTATTGTTATCCCCCAAAATTTCCCTGAGAGGTGCCAATAGATCCCCTCCAGAGGTTGTAATCACTTGTTGTACCCTGTCATGTGAGCGTGTATGATTAGATACAGGAGTGTCAAATACTAATGCCCCTGTTGGGGAAGTAGAAGCTATTTGAGAAGGATAGGAAGAACCACCCCCCTCAACTGCATGATGCTTTTTCAGAAGATGAAGATTGAACAGAGGAACCAGTCAGAGATGTACCAGTATCATGCGAACTGGGTGTCCAATGGACAGTAGACCGAAAGGTAGGGGTCTGAGGAAACAACAGAGTCTTGAACAGGAGGTACTCGTACTTGCACATATGGGGTGAGGGTGCAGTAGCTACTGGAGGATTATCATCCTCTTCAAAAGTTTCTGCTATATGGCCATCCTCAGTTTGTTCCAAACTGGCTAGACAGGATAAAGAGATCCCTTTTTACTGGTCTGTACTGCCTTTTTAACCTCTTTTACTTGTTGCAACAATTTCTTATTAACATTGTGTAACCCTCTTCATGCTGACTCCTTTCCCCTTTAAGTGCCTCACTGTACCAAGAATAAAATGCTGTCATTTGTTTCCCAGTTACTTTGCTTTTCTTTTCTTCCAAAATACCTTTCAATGTCAGCAATTTAGTCTTATCATAAGTTCCATTTAATGGAAATACCCCACCAGCACAATTCTTAGTAAGCTGAAACCAGTCATGCAAATATTTACAACTTTCCTTCCCACAGTTAAAATACATAAAATATGCAGGTGTTCCCTTTTCAGGGATTTGATCATGGTTGCTTATCTTTGCTCCCATTTTCTTATTTTATAAATAAGTAATAATTTCATTTTACCACCAGTTCTAACAAGTACGTGGAGAGACAACCACAACTTCAGTTGAGTTAATATTCATTGAGAAACACAAATAAATAAATTAAATGCAGTACTGTATGCAAAATAGCAGATAAAAGTGTACTTAAATTCACTTACATGTTGATTTCAGGTAGATCTTAGCCGGCCAAAGCTCAGATATGTAAGATGTAATTTGTAAGCCTCTGAGACCCCCCGAGCCTTTCTGTGCTGGAGGGAAGCCTTCTAGCTTATCAGTGGGAGTGGTAAGCACTAGGTAGCCTGCCTACTGCAAGAGGAGTAGTTCTTGGCCCAGAAATTGTAGTTTATTGATCATTTGGGCAGTTTGTCCATCTCTTTCAACTTTCTGATTTAAAAGACCACATCTGCGCTTGTTTCCCATCTTTCTTGTAACTAACCTACTGGGAAGCACTAGAAAGCCTTAAACTGATACAAGCCTTCTAACTTAGAAGAGAGACTTTGGAGTGATTAAGTATCAGTTTTCTGTGTTTTCTTGCTGTACTTAACTGTTTTCCGACTAAACACCGATTTTCCAGCATTTATTGTGATTTAAAACCTTGTTTTTTTCACATATTGTACTTATTTGACTACCTGCACTTTTAAAAAGTCATTTTTTGTTTAAATAATTTGTTTAACTGTTGTAGGCTACACACTAAAGTGTGATAGCTTTTTCTGATCGTTTGTAGTCGTTTAAAGCTGTTTTAAGTATATTTTTACTGTTTTTGCCTTATCTTTTCAAAAAAAAACAAAACAAAAAAAAAGTCCTTGTTTCCCGCCTTTCTACACTAGTATAGTCCAGTTTTCAGGCTAGTGCTGAATTCAGGGTTGTGTTACAAGTTTCTGAGTTGCCCATACCTTACTTGGATAGAAGGAAGTTTCTCTGTTCACCTGTGAGAGAGGGGAGCTTTGAGCAGCCTATCTGTCCCTGGAGGAGTGTTTCCAGCCCAGAAGTTAGTAGTTTATTGGCCATTTTGGGCTAATTTCTATCTCTTTCATTTCCCTGCTATAAAAAACACATTTGCACAGTTTTGCGCGCTGGGCAGCACCAGTTAGCTAGGGTTAAATTATTCCCGGCTTCACTAAGTCTCCTCTTCAGTTTTTCTCTTGAAACTAGTCTAACTCCCAACCTAAGTACTCAAAAAGCATCCTACAGCCCAACACTTGCTCAGACCTAATAGCAAGCATTAATACACCCTGAGCACTTGATTGCCCAGCAGGGCAAGACTCTTTATTCACCCCTCACCAACCAAGTGACTAAGCAGGCAGCTCACCCTACTATTCAGGCATGACTAAAGGGCAATTTCAGGTGTACTCTCTAGTTAGGGTTGCCACCTTCCTTCACGTCTAAAACCTGAGCAAAGCCACACCCCTCGCATCACCAGTAACCACGCCCACCCCAACCCCCTCTCCCGCCAACATACCGCCTATTTTGTGACATCACGACATCATCACTCAATGGGAATGCCCTCTTTTTCGCTCCTTTTGGCTGATTTACTATGCTTTTCTGTTAAAAGCATAGTAAATCAACCATTCTCAAACTCGCTTTTGGCGATTTACTATACTTTTCTGTAAAAAGCATAGTAAATCAGCTGATTTACAAACTCTTTGAAACAGAATACCTGAGTTTGTACAGTGTTTTCCTGACTACCGGAGAATCAGTTTGATTTCCTGATAGTCCGGAAAAAAACCTGAGGGGTGGCAAGCCTATCTCCAGTCCAGCTGGTGAATCTGGGTATCCTGAGGCAATGTTACAACTGACTCATGTACACAGACAACCCTCTCCTCCTACCACAAATCACTAACATATGCAAGAGATGCAATTATACAGCCAAACTGGAGGCTCAGATCTCTCCACCCAAGACTGGAACAGTCAAGAGGAGAAGGTTAACACTTGCACCACACCTCCAGCCACACATAGACCTACTAAACCAGCACTGGCAAAAAATACACATAAATACACAAAATCTTACTCGGAGGCTCTAAATAAAAACCTGAAAAAACATCAGGGACCTCCAAAGCAGACACCCAAACAACCTGCACCTCCCGTCACAAACCAGACAACACATAAAACACAAAGTCAGTGTGCCTCACAATCACAGCCCTTAAGGCAAAATAACATACCTAACATACTAGTAATAGGTGACTCTATAGTCAGGCACACTGACATCCCACTCACTAGGCTGGACAAGCAGAAGGTTACTGTTAGCTGCCTGTCGGGAGGCAGAATCCACCACATAACACAAGCACTCAGGTCACTCCAGAACAAGTACAAATATGACTCTGTCATTGTTCAAGTTGGTGTGAATGACCTGAGACGTACCTCCCTGGACTAAATGAAAAGAGACATGGAAGAGCTCTCTGATCATGTAGCGCAGGCTGGTATGACTCTGACCCTGAGTAGCATCCTGCCCTCACTAAGAATGATACCTCAGTATAAAGAAAAAATTATCAATTTCAACAATTGGCCAAGCTTCTGGTATCATTCAAAGGGGATCCAGTGTCTGTCAACCTGGGATGACATGCTCGACAAGCCGTGTTGCTTCACAAGAGACGGCTTGCACCTGTCACCCCTAGGCTTTCGAATACTGGCCAAGGCTCTTGCTGTACCCATAGTGCCTTTTTTAGGCAAGGCTCAAAAGTCAAACCCACCCCTAACAAAAAACTGAGGGTTATGCTACTCAACGCCAGGAGTTTAAATCTCAAAATGCACCCTCTCGAAGCACTCCTCAGTATGGAGAACATCGACATCTGTGCAGTAACTGAAACCTAGTTCAAGGCTCCAGAGAGCACCTCAGCACTAATGGGCTACAACTCATACCACATGTTTTGGCCAAAGAACATGGACCTAAACACAAAAGGGGGTGTATTCATATTCGTCAAGGATACCTACACCTCCAGGTTAGTGGCGCAGCATGATACCTCTGAGATCATTCATGTGCAACAATTTTATTTTTTTATTTTATTTTGTTTATTTAAATAACATTGGGCAAATCTGCAATGCAAATTGTGGACTGCTACAGATCACCCTCCATGACCCAGGACCACCACTCCACCTTTCTGGAGACACTGGAAAGCATGAAGGTCCTACCGAACACACTGATATTGGGTGATTTCAATTACACTACCATTAACTGGGAAAACTACATGAGTACAAACTCCCAGGCCCAGCGCTTCCTAGAATTCATCAACTCAAATGCCCTGGATCAGCTGGCAAACTCCCCTACCAGAGGTGAAAACAAATTGGACCTGGTCATCACCAACATGGGCGACAGGTGTTCCACAGCGAAGGTCAACCCATCACTGGTTAGATCAGACCATAAACTAATCACTCTGGATGTCCACACCCCACCACCATCTCCAACTAAGGAAACTACAGTAAAAAAACTTTTCTAAAGCAAACTTAACCTTACTTAAGACAGAGGCGGTAAGTTTCACAGCCCCCACGCTAAAGGATAATGCTGCCCAAGATGGAGAAACCTTTACAAATGCACTCTATGAGCACCTAAAAGGATGCATGGATCATGCCATCCCTAGCAAAACCAAGACTCACTCCTCTAAGAGAAGGAAACCAGTGTGGTGGACCCCTGCCATAAACAGGCTATACAATAGAAGGAGGAAACTAGTTCAGAAAAAAAGCAAATCCCAAGAAGGAAAGACATCCCTGATCAGTATCAGTAAGAAACTAAGGTCCCTCATAAAATCATCCAAGGCTAACTTCAAAAGAAAAATAGTCAAGGATTCAAAAGATAACCACAAAGCCTTCTTTAGCTATGTTAAGAATCTAAGTAGCAACTCGCAGATATGCAGTGAACTAGTGAAAAATAGCACAAAATATACTGAACCTACTGATATTGCCAACATCCTGGCAGATAGATTCAGTGCAAACTTCACCCCCCTCTCACCCCCAAAAGGACCCACAACAATACCAGAAAAGTGTAGTGTCCCGGAAATCATAGATGCACAGGTGAAAACAGCCCTTTCAAAAGCCAAACACACAGCATCAGTGGGGCCAGATGGTGTCCCAGGCTGTGTCTTGCACGAACTACAGAATGAGCTAACCCCCCACCTAAACACGCTGTTCAACCTCAGCCCCTCCACAGGCTATGTGCCCATAGAATGGCGCACAGCAACAGTTATGCCACTCCACAAAGGAGGGGCCACAACTGGCCCTGGTAACTATCGCCCCATAAGCCTGAGTAGCCTGGTCTGCAAGGCTATGGAGCGCATCATCATGGAACTCATTAACAAAAACATTGGGAACTTCCAAACACTTGACCCAACCCAGTTCAGCTTTGTTAAGGGCAGATTATGCCTACTA
This sequence comes from Protopterus annectens, assembly GCF_019279795.1. NCBI lineage: Eukaryota > Metazoa > Chordata > Ceratodontiformes > Protopteridae > Protopterus > Protopterus annectens. The sequence goes on along the minus strand of NC_056745.1, from coordinate 547,680,417 downwards.
AACCTGGTTGACTTCTTCAAGACAGTCACCAAGGCCATATACGAGGGAAAGGTGGTTCACACAGCCTACCTTGATCTCGCCTAGGCTTTCAACACCATTCCCCATTCGGGTATTACAGAAAAACTCACCAGCCTGAACATAAACCCCTATGTCATGAGATGGGTTGCCAACTGGCTTACAGACAGAACTCACATGGTAAGAATAGTGGGCTCCAGGTCTGACTGTAAACCAGTCACAAGTGATGTCCCACAAGGCTCGGTCCTGGGACCCCTACTGTTCAGCATATACTTCTCAGGAGTACAGGCAAACACAGGAGGACTATGGCTAACCAAGTTTGCCAATGACTGCAAACTGGGAGCCATAATTGACTCTCTGGCTGACATGGACATCCTCCAAAAGGGCCTAACTGAGACGGACACCTGGTGTCAAAGTCATGGCCTCAAGCTAAATGCCAAAAAAATGCATAGTCATCCTGTTTGGGAAAAACAAAACACCCCCGAATTACCACATAGGTGGCAGCCCCCTTAATACAAAAGAGGTAATAAGAGATCTGGGGACCTAGGTAGACAGTAATCTCTCCTTTGACAATCATATTGCCAAAGTAGTTAGAAATCCTTCTATGTGGCCCATTTAATTACTAAAGGGTTCGCATCTAGAAATAAAGAGGTTATAGGGCCCCTCTACTCATCACTCATCAGACCCATCATAGAGTACAATGCCCCATTTTGGGATGTACCTCACAAGACACTTCCAACAGCTGGAAAGACCACAAAAGTACCTCACCAAGAGGATTACTGGCCTCAACCATATGTCCTATGCAGCCCGACTGACAAAACTCCGGCTGTACTCAGTGGCATATCGCTTACTCAGAGGTGATCTCTGCCTAACTTACAAAGCCATGTCCAACTCAGAATTGATAGACATGCTCCACCTAAAGAAATCTAAGTCACTGTGAGTCACGTCCCCTAGTGATCTAAACCTCGCCACAACAATAAATACAACATGCTGGAGGAATAGATTCCTGTCACAGAGACACTCCATGCTTTGGAACAAAATTCCAAACTAAATTAGGCAGAGCCCCTCACTACCACTCTTCAACAGAAACCTTGATGAGTGGATGGGTAACAGAAAATACACCCCTGGGATCACTTCATTGGCTCTGCTTGACAGAGGATCAGTTAATTAATCAATGGGGGGGCGAAAGCCGACACACTCTGGGCAGATAGCCTAGTACCTACCTACCTATGAACCTATAAAAATGCTAGGCTTACCTTACAACTCCTGGATCCTGGCAGTTCTGAAGACAGAAAATAACTGCAGTAATCCACACACCATACAGGGAAGGAAGGGTAGGAAGTCTGTTGGCATGCAGCAACAGAGGAAAGGTTTCAATCAGCCTTTTCCCACAGCACCCCCTTGCTTTCGTCCCAGCATGAGCTCAAGTTACAGCTCCAGCACTGTGATCGGGATAACGGGGCAGATATGTACTGTGTCCAGAACTGACAAATCTTTTGGACCCTCTAAGGGTACTGTCATACAATCACACTAAGTCCCAGCATGCTTTGGGCTCATGAGTTTATTTTAATAACACATACCTCTACATCCTATCATGTGGTAGGCTCATGAATTTGTTTTAACAGTATATAGTCTATGTCCCAATCATGTGGTGGGCTCATGAATTTGTTTTAACTGTATATAGTCTATGTCTCAATCATGCGGTGGGCTCATGAACTTGTTTTAACTTTATGTTTAACTTTGAACTTTTTCTTTTCTTTCTCGCATACATTAATACATTGACAGAATAAAACATCTCTCATACTTCTTACCTTTCAATCCTGAGGGTACCGCCCTCAACACAAGGTGCCTCCTTGTGTTAATCTGTCTTTTACTGTATGTGCACATACATTTACTATACTCGTTTGCTGTGGGGTCCTCCCACTATTACTTGTATACCTTACAAACAACTCATTCAAACAAAAACACAGTCATGCACTTATACTACAAACACAGTCATGCAGTTATTCTTCAAACACAATCATGCACTTACATTTTTCTAAAATTCCCTTAAAAAGAGAGAGAAAAAAACACAAACCAACCCTTTCCCCTTACAAAACAATTTCCCTGCCAAGGCTAGTATGTTTGCACACCCTGAAAAAATGCACATCTGAGTCTTTGAATATTCCACACAAAGCAGTGTGGAATTCACAGAAAATCACAGATGGGCTCTAGTCCAGAACTGCCCTGCAGTAATACCAAAGTTCAGATCTGAGTCATGGCACCAAATTGTTATAGTCATAAATAAATTGCATTAAGAATTTACCTTATATGCCTTCAGTCAGGAACAACACTTCAGGATGTACAAACAGAAATTTTATTCTGACAGGGCTGGGAGACAATCTTCATAGCTGATGTGAAACTGGTCTCTCTGAAGACAGGCAAACTACATCTTTTTATACATTTTTTATCAAAACTGGTCAAGCAATTTTATTACATTACAATGATTCTAGCTAATAGAACACTTTGCAAATGTCCTCATCCCTCGTGATTTTCACCTCAGACTTCACATGAACACCTTTTTATACATGATCCTCTTGCTTCCAAGGGGACTTGTTTCTGAACTTGGATGTTTCAAACCTTCCCTAGCAACAACACACTCCTGGCCTGGAGGAGTCAGGCTAACACATCCCTTTTTGTAGTAACTAACATGTCTCAACTTCATGCAACACTTACTTTTACTTTTTTTCTTGTTACATATTAAAAAAATTCAGTTAGGTTACAGTAATAACCTTAGCTTATGAAGCTGTATTTTTCCAGCCCTAAATACAAATTATATTTGCTTTTTTAATAAACATATTATAGCATCATTAATGGAGTCTGCTTGTGCTCCCTGTGGTCACGTGGGTTTAGTCCGGGTGCTCCGGTTTCCTCCCACATCCCAAAGACATGCTGCAGGTGGATTGGACACTCTAAAAAAATTGGCCCTAGGTGTGAGTGCATGTGTGTGCCTTCTGTGGAAGGTTGGGTGCCAGGCTGGCAACTCGACACTGTAAAACTCCACTGCCAATCATGAGCGGACAGGTGATCCACTGTGGCAACCCCTAACCGGGAAAAGCCGAAAGAAGAAGAAGAAGAAGAAGAAGAAGAATTATAGCATCATTAATAAACTGAAATTAGTATACATTTTAATAGCTAATCTTGTCCCATAACAAGGTTGTACCCTGTATGCTCTTTCTATTCTTATTGAGTCCTTAGGGATACTGGATCACCTTGTCAGGTGTAACTAAACAAAAGCAATATTTTCTGTCCCCTCAGTATGCTCAGATCCTCCAATCAATCTTACATTCTTCCTTCTCACACTGTCTTCCATATCCACTTGCTTGTCTAACAGTCCTCATATTTGGTTTCTGTAGTAATCCTCTCATTTTCTTTAATGAGATATTTTACTGATGTGGCACAGTGGATAACATAATTGCCTCACAGCAATAGGTTCTCTGGTTCAATTCTTGGCTGGGGTGCCTTCTATGTGGAGTCTGCATGTCCTCCCTGTGTTCATATGAGTTTCCTCCAGGTGCTCCAGTTTCCTTTCACATTCCAAAGACATACAGTAGGTGGATTGGATACTCTGAATTGGTCATAGGTGTGTGTGGTGTGGAAGAACTACCACTGCAGGGCTAGCTACCTGGCAGTGTAAACTTTGGCTATAAATGATTGTCACTGTTGAAGTGACACTCTGACCTCATGTGAAAAAATGGGAGAAAGGGGTTGTGGATGGATGCATGGGTGGATCTGAGTGGTCTGATAATGCCCAGTCCACTTTCTTTTCTGCAAGGTCTAGTCCATGAATTCATCCATTTTTTATTTAGTTTTTGAGTTTCTGCAAAACCAGCTGCAGGGCTCCATTCTGTTCTCTAGAAAAAGCTTTGTCTTGGTGAGAGGGTCCATAACTCTCTTCCCTTATGCTATGGTTCTCCTTCATGGAATCACTTAGTGCTACTTTTGCATTCTTTTTTGCTGCTTTTCACACCAGTAGAGCCTGATACTTATGACATGTTAGATATTTGCCATATTTTCAGTTTTTCTGCTGATTTCTATATATTGTTTTATGGATACTAAAACAAAAATTAAATTAAATTAAATTAAAATGAATTGCACCTTAATTGTTCATTTCCATTTAGACTTCCTTTTATACAGACTCAATTGCTTCATTAAGTAAAGCTGCTCTGACTAATACAGAAAATTCTCTTTCTGTCCTTAAAGAGACATGTTCAACTAAGGTAAAGAAACATTTTAACAAAGTAACAGCACTCATTTATACCATTCTCAGCTGTGGTGCCTTCTGTGAGATGTCTGCATGTCCTCCCTGTGTTCTCGTGGGTTTCCTCTAGGTGCTCCGGTTTCCTCCCACATTCCCAAGACATGCTGCATGTGGTTTGGACATTCTAAATTGGCCCTAGGTGTGAGTGTGTGCATGTGTGTGCCTTCTGAGGAAGGTTGGGCACCAGACTGGCAACTTGATACTGTAAAACTCTACTGCCACTCATTCTGCAGACCTATGATCTGCTGTGGTGACCCCTAACAGGAGCAGCCAAAAAGAGAAAAAGAAGAACAATACTCATTTATGCCACATTCAATATAAAGGTTCTATATATTCTACTTATGCCAGTAGTTACACATTTTTCGGTTACTTAATTTCAAGATATCCTCCATACTATGTTGCAGTTGAGCCCCAGCTCAAAACCATACCGTTGCTTTCATGCCTGTTGTATGGTCTATGCACCCTCAACAGGCCAACCACACTGTAGTGGCTTAGCTTGGCCTATACTGAACTTTGAATGTTTAGGGGTGCAAACAAAAGTCTCACCTATACAATTCTGTGTTCACATTTTGTTGTTGACTTAGCCATAAATGGGCTGTTTCCTTATTATTTAGTATTTTTGGGAGATATCATCCCCCTTTTTCCCATTTTCTACACGGGGCCAGGGACTCATATCAATTGTTACCTTCTCTTTTGATTCATTGCCACTCTCCTATCTTCTTCAATAGTCATGCCTGATTGTCTCAGGTTTTTTCTCACACAATCCATTCATCTCTTTGCTGGATGCCCTCATTTCCTTTTGCCTTCCTCCTGTCTGTCACATATCTTCATCACCAGATTGTCTTCTGCTTTCCTGCACATGTGCCTGATCCATTGTAATTTGTTCTTTTTGACCTTTTCTGCAGCTGGATCATATCATCATAGGAGATTACTAGACTAACAGCCCAAGAGCCCTTTTAATCCTAACCATTCATGCCCCAGTTCTCCCTACTACAAATGCTGAAGAACTAGAAAGGCTTTGGTATATACCTGGGGATTATGGCATCTACAGATAGCCTTTCCATTTGATGTCATTTCTTCTTCTGTCCTACAGTGTGAATCCTGCCAACCCACTCAGACATTTCATTTCTATTACCTATAGCTTCCTCAACTGTTCTGCCTTCACTTCCCGGGTTTCTGTACCACACAGTAGTACTGGTTGCACTACAGTTTTTTTACACCTTACTTTTCAGCCTCTTTGGATTCTTCTGTCATACCCTATCCCTGACACTCTGTGCCATTTGACTGCGCCCCCTCTGATTCTGACTTTGGTCTCCCCATTCAGATTTCCCTTTTTCTTGACCACCCCTCCAAAATACTTGAAGCTGTAAACCTGTTCCACTATTTTCCCTTCTATTTCAATTCTTAGCTTCTTTTGATTTCCCCTACTGGCTGCCATTACAACTGTCTTACCTGTACTCCCTTTCATTCCATGTGTCTTCAGTTTTGCATTCCATTCCTCTATTCTTTGCTGAAGTTCTTGTTCAGAGGCTGCCTGTAATGCCGCATCCTCTGCATACAACAACTTTGTTGATTTGTCCCACAGACTTGTTTGCTAATGGAGTCCATCACAAGTATGAACAGCAGTAGGCTCATAGCTGAACCCTAATGGATACCCACTCTCACCAGGAATCCCTCTTTGAGATTGAACACTGTTCCTACATGAATCATTGGGTCCTTGTACATAGCCTGCACTAATTTTACCATTGCTGCTGGGACTTTGAACCATCACTGGACTGTTGAAATCAGCTTATGCGTTCTCTAATCTAAGAATGCCCATTTGCACTCTTTCTGTCTCACTGCAGACATCGGGTTGGTTGTGCTGCATCCTGATCTGAATCTGAACTGCTCATCTCCCATCTTACTTTTTACTACTCTCCATATTCATTAAAAATAAAATCACCCTGCCCTGAAATTTCATGCAATATGACAGGAGTTTGATGCCTCTATACTGCTTGCAGTCATGAATGTCCCCTTTATTCTTGTACAGTGGCACAAGTATGCTTATTCCTCACCCATATGAAATATGCCTTTCTTTTCATACTGCTATGATTACCCTCAGGAGCCATTTCTCTCCTAACTCAGTCAACATCTTGTTCATATCTGCCATGGCCTCATCTGAGACTGCTGCTTTCCCTGACTTCATTTTCCTTAGTGCTGCTCTTACTTTTTTTTGGTGGGCTCCTCTTCTCCTTCTTTCACTGTAAGCTGGGTCTGGGGCAGTATGGCATCTCTGGAATCTTCTTCATTTAGAGGCTACTGGAAGTATTCTTTCCATTTGACTTTGATGTTCTGTGGGACTGGTGAGCAGGATGTTGCTGGCACTCCTTATGAAGGGTTTCTGATAACTATCTTCATTATCTTGCTGCTTTTGACTTGCAACCTGATAGATTTTTTTGTGCCATCTACTGAGTCACCTTCCTAAAGCAGATATAGGCTTTCTGATACCTTGTTCTTCACTATTGCAACTCGTCTCTTAGACTCTTTTTTAGCCAACCAATATTCCTTCTTAGTCTGGTCCATCTTTTCTATCTCCCACATTTCCCTGTGCTCCTTCTTTCTTTTGATGGCTTCCTCGACTTCTACGTTCCACCACCGGCTTTCCTTGTGTACCTTGTTTCCATACCTGGCTCAGACACATATCTGTTCTATGGTCTTCACACATAGTGTTTTGAGGCGCTGCCATTCTTCCTGAACTCCACTTATTTCCTCTTCTTCCTGAGGTGCTAGAACCCTGAACAATTTCTTGAACTCTTATTCTTTCTCTCCAGTCAACTACCAGGTCTTCAGTCTAGTCTCTGTTGACCTTAGAGCCTTCTCTGACCACTGCTTGCAGTTGATTATGGCAAGCAGTGGTATATGCTGTCAACTGACTGTTTCACTGTTTCACAGTTTTAGGGAAGGAAGCACCCACTTAATAGCTACACATTCTGTTTCAGTGATAGGATACTTAGCTTCTGCCTTGCGCAGTTTATGACTTACGAAACATACCGAATGTTCTTCCCCATCAAAATTAAGGAAGGCACACTGAATACATTTAAAAAGAAATAGAAGATAGCATGTCAAAAGAAGAAGCCTTTGTTATAAAGAAGGTTAGACTAGTAACCACATTACAACCACAAACATGTATGCAATACCTCTGATAGTACTTAGCTTCTAATGCCTATGAAATAAACATGCTCTTGAACTGTAGTTATTGTAAATAAATTTACATTGCATGTTTTGTGAAAAAGTTGTCTGCAACACTATATATATATATATATATATATATATATATATATATATATATATATATATATACTATGTGTGTGTGTGCGTGCGTGCGTGCGTGTGTGTGTGCATGTGTGAGTATGTGCATGTGTGTGTGTACACATATACATATATTAACACTTATTGTGTTTATTTAATACTTTATGCTAATATTGTTACTTTGTTGCCTTCTAACCTATACTGTATATATTCCAGACAAGTGCTCTCAACTGTATTTATCTCTTAATATTTGAATTTACTTTGCTTGGCCTCAATTATTACTATGTACACTTCCTGTGTTGATGTAAACTGTACACGTCCAGATGTTTACATTTACTTTTTTGCTACAACTGTTGTCCTGTGGGTAGGGGTCATGACTGAAAAAAGTCTGCTGACCAGCCCACCTACCCATTTATTAAATTAAATAAAGAAAGAGACAAATAAATAAATAAATATTCTGATAATACTCCTCCTATGCCCACCTTAAATGTGCCAGTATGTACTATAAACAGTTTGCCTAAAAAAAAATCAGAAGATGTTAACACACGCATTGAATATAATGTTTCTATTAACTGAAAAAAATAAAAAAAGTAGTATTGCAGCAGCTGTAATCAAGATTCAAACGAGCTTCATTACTATTAGAACAAACTCTTATTTAATACAAAATAAATACTAGATTAAGCACTTTCGTCGAATACAAACTTGGACTTCTTCAGAATCTAAACACTTAAAAATGGGAGGAAACTAGTATAGTAAGTTATATCAGCCATTCAATTAATCAGTTAGTAAATTCTCAGTGACCATTTAAAGGAACACACATAAAAACAATGAAAAATATTACTGTCCAGAAAGAGACGCATCATTCAATACTATAAAAATATATTAACACACATACATTTAAAAAAATACACATTTAAAAATATAAAACCAATATTAATTGTATATGTAAGTATATATATATATATAATAAACAATGAATAATACATTAAAACATACATAATAAAATAATAAAATAAGGTACACACTAAGACCTGAGATTTACAATATAAAAATGTAAAAAGACAGTTACTTGCCACTGCTAAGGAGCAGCTAACATACAATAATACAAGCAAGTTCAAATAGAGTTTGCTGCTCTCCATGGCTTATAGGAGAGAAGACCTACTATAGATTGAAAATAAAGGTGTGTTTAAAGGAAAGGCATTCATTGGCTTATGAGATGAGGAGTTGTTTTTGCCGTGTTGGACTCTTGATTTTAAAAGGAAAGTTTTCCCAGTGGATGAACAATCTGAGGAAGACGTATGTCGAAAGCGCTTATCGTGGAGACTATCTGGGAGTTTTAAGTTGTGTTAAAATTACAAATTTTTATTTTTACGTTCTATGTCTTATCATTCAAGCCATGGAGAGCAGCGAGCTCTATTTGAACTTGAGATTTAAAATAGGTTGAAGGGAGATATTATCATTAAGACAAGTGAAACAAGTAGCACTTAACTTTAACTGCCATCTAACTTCCTTTTCTTCTCATAGGGTCTTGTCATCACCACATCTCTGGTTATAACAGAGCTTATCAAGAATACCAAATTTAAAAAGTAGAACAATTAGGGCTTAATAACAAGTGTTTAAAAAGAGCATTATTGTTATCTTATCCTGCTTCCAAATCTGATATAAATGTTCATAGATCCTGTTCTTAAGGCTCTATCTATCTTGCCCACATAGAATGCGGGACAATTCAAACATTTTGCCAAATAAATAACCTGCTTGGTGGTACAATTGCCCTTCTTATATATTACTTTAGACGTAACAGTGTTTTTAAGAATAAGAGTACCAGAATCAAGAATATAGGGACATTGGTTACATAAACCACATTTCTTAGTGCCCCCCCCTTCATACCTTTCACTCATAGGTTCACAGGTGTGTACTAGGCTAATGGCCCTGGAGCCTTTACAAGCCTAGCCCCCAAAAATTGCCCAGGCACTGTGCCACCTGATGTTAGTTCACAGTGCCCCTATCCAGTAGGGCAACTGGAGTGATCCCTGGGGATAACTTTCTGTTACCCATCCACTCGTCAAGATTTCTTTTGAAGAGGGCCAGCGAGGTGCTCTGCTTGACATGAATGGGAAGCTTATTCCAGAGTATGGGCAGTCTTTTGGGAGATGAACCTGTCCCTCCAGCATGTTCTGTTAATTGTGGTAATGAGGTTGTGATCTCTGGAGCGTGTTGCATGTGGGGGTAGGGTTTCTTTAGGTGTAGCATTTCAAGTAGGGCTGGATTGGATATGGCTTTTTAAGTCAAGCAGAGATCACCTCTAAGTAGACAATAAGAGACTGAGACCAGCTGAAGTTTCTTGAGGTTGTCCATGTAGGACATATGTTTAAGGCTTAGGATCCTTTTTGTGAGGTATTTTTGTTGTAGGTGTCTGGTCAGGTACATGCCAAACAGGGTGTTATATTCAATGATTGGTCTAATAAGGGATGAGTAGAGAGGGATGATGACTTCTTTCTTCCTGGATGCAAAACCTTAGATTATAAGATATACTACATAGAAGGACTTCCTAGCCACAGTGACAACGTGGTGGTCAAAGGTGAGGTGGCTGTCGACCTAGGTTCCCAGATCTCTTACAGCCCCTTCAGTGTTCAGTGGGCTCCCATCAATGTGGTAATTCATGTGAACTGAGTTTTTTCTAAAGGGGATGATAACGCATTTTTTGGCGTTAAGCTTCGGGCTATTTTTCCGACACCAGTCATTGGTCTCAGAGAGGCCCTTTTGTAGGATGTCTGCACCACTTGGAGAGTTGATAATGCATCCTAGCTTGTAGTCATCAGTGAACTTGGTCAGCCAGAGTCCTTCTCTGTTGGCCTGGACTTCTGAGAAGTAGATGCCAAACAGGAGATGGCCCAGGACCAAGCCCTGTGGGACTCCACTCATGACTGGCTGACAGTCTGACTTGGAATCTGCAACTTTCACTCTGTGGGTTCTGTCTGTGAGCCAATTTGTAACCCACCTAATGATGTAGGGATTGATGCCTAGTTTGATGAGTTTGTCAATGATACCTGAGTGGGGAATGGTGTCAAAGGCCTTGGCCAGGTCAGGTTAGGCTGTATGCACTGCCTTACCCTCATCCACAGCCTTGGTGACTGCCTCGAAGAAGTCAACCAAGTTCAGCTGGCAGGATCTCCCTTTGACAAAGCCAAAGTTTGTGGGGTCAATAGTTTGGAGATTGCCTATATCTTTGTTAAGCAGATCCATGATGATGCACTCCATAACTTTGCATACCAGACTCGTCAGTCTAATGGGGGTGATAGTTCCCAGGGTCTGTAGTTGCTCTCCCCTTATGGAGCGGGATGGCTCTAGCAGTGCGCCATTCATTAGGGACATATCCTGAGGTAAGGCTGTGATTGAACAGGTCACACAGTTGTGGTACAAGTTCATTTTGTAGCTCATGTAAGACACAGCCAAGGATATTATCAGGTCCCATGGACTCTGTATTCCTGGCTTTGGACAATGCAGCTTTTACCTGTGCCATAGAATTGGTGGGTACCAGGCTTTCTTCTGGTATTGTGATAGGGACCAGGGGTAAAGTTGACACTGAATCTGTCGGCCATATGTTGGCTATAGCTGTTGGCTCAGTATAGGAGGTGCCATTGTACAATAACACAGAGCAAATCTGGATATTGTCTTTGAGGTTTTTGATATAACTATAGAAGGCTTTGTGATTGTCTTTGGTGTCAGCCACAATTCTGCCTTCATTGCTGGCTTTAGAGGATTTCATAAGTGATCTCAGCTTTTTGTTGAGACTGATAAGGGAGGTTTTCCAGTCTTGTGACTTCATTTTTTTCTGCAACAGTTTTTTTCCTTCTATTGTAGAGTTTATTGATGGCTGGGGACCACCAGATTGACTTCCATTGTTTGGAGGAGAACTTCTTAGTTCTATTTGGTATGGCAAGGTCCATACATTTGTGTATGTGCTCGTACAGTGTATTGGTGTATGATTCAGCAGTCATGCAGCTATTTTTCATTGGCATGGGTAGCGAAAAGTTAGCCACCTCTGTTTTTAGGAGCCCAAAGTCGGCCTTAGAGAAGTTTTTCAGTGTGGTCACCTTAGCGAGGGTTGTAGGTGAGATGGATATTTCCATGGTGATCAGTTTGTGGTTGGATTTAACCAGAGAGGAACTGACTATAGGTGTGGAGCAACAGTCTCTCATGTTGGTGATAACCAGGTCGAGGATGTTGCTTCCTCTAGTGGAGGTCAGAATGAGGTGGTTCAGGGTATTGGAACTGATAAATTTCAAAAAGCATTGGGCCTGTACTTTTTTTCTGAGTAAGGTGATGAGAGCTTGAATATTCTAAATAAGAATTACTAAATGTTGGTTTTTATATATATATATATATATATATATATATATATATATATATATATATATATATATATATATATATAAAAGATATATATGTATATATAAGATTTAAAGCCATGATCCGTATGAGAAATTAATGTATCCAAATAATGGATACTTTCATTACTAACATGGTGTGTGAATTTTAAAAAATAACGTGTTTGATTTAAGTATTTCATAAATACTTCTGTTAACTGTTAGGGCAGTGCAGTGGTGCAGCGGTTAACATTGTCACCTCACAGCAAGAGGTTCTTCAGTTTGATTCTCGGCTGGGATGCCTTCTGTGTGGAGTTTGCATGTTCGCCCTGTGTTCGCGTGGATTTCCTTTGGGTGCTCCGGTTTCCTCCCACATTCCAAAGACATGTTTCTGGAGTATTTCTCCCCAGGCATCCCCTGAAAATAGACTCTGTCCTAGTCAGACTTTCCCTGTCAACAAATGTTAAATAAAAATAAAACTGCTTAAAAGGAGCATTTGCTTCCACTATCTGCAGTACACTGAAGGTCATCTTCCCCTTGGTTGGAACATATTATTATTATTATTGTCATTATTATTATTATTGCAAAATGGGCTACAAACATCTAACACTACACAGTTAACATGGAGAATGCCCTTATTTGTTTCTTAGTGCCTGATATAGGCTATATTTCATATATTCTACCTTTTCTTTTTGGGGTCTAACAATCTCCATTTCTCTTATACATTGTGGGTATTTAACCTCTGTCATAACTACCTTTTTTGGAGGCATTAACAGTCAATCTGGCTTGTTTTACAGTATCTAATTCAACTTGCACCTTGGCCAGATGGGAGTCCCAGCATTCAGAGTGGATGATAACATCATCCTAGTAAGCAGCAGCAGCAGCATGAGCCTCGGGGGCATGTGATTTTAAGGAGATGAATTACTGCAGCAGCATCATGCAAGCCAAAAAGGAGGGAAGTAAGCTGAAATAATCTCTCAGATACTGAAAATTAGCTTTTTCTTATAGCTTTAGTTGTTAGTGAGGATTGGCCAGTGTCACATAATGAGGGCTAGTGTATGCTAAAAATATGCCCTCCCCAGCCTTTCTGTAAGTATATCCACCCAAAGCAGTAAGTAACTATTACATTTTGAAAAACTGGTCAGCATCTCAAAATCCTTACAGAACAATGTCCATAATCTTCTTCTTCTTTCAGCTGCTCCCTTAGGGGCCACCACAGCAGATCAGCTGTTTCCATTTCTTCCTGTCCTCTGCATCTTGCTCTGTCACACCAACCACCTGCATGTCCTCTTTCACCACATCCATAAACCTTATCTTAGGCCTTCCTCTTTTCCTGCTACCTGGCAGCTTCATCCTTAGCATCTTTTTCCCAATATATTCTGCATCCCTCCTCAGCACATGTCCAAACCAACATAATATTGCCTCTCTGGCTTTGTCTGCAAACCTTCCAACCTGGGCTGACCCTCTAATATATTTATTCCTAATCATGTCCATCCTTGTCACACCCACTGCAAATCTTAACATCTTCAACTCTGCCATGTCAAGCTCTGACTCCTGCCTTTTTGTCAATGCCACTGTCTCCAACCCATATAACATAGCTGGTCTCACTAGGTCTCACTACCCTCTTGAAGACATTCTCTTTCACTCTTACTGGTACTTGTCTGTCACAAATCAATTCTGACACTCTTCTTCACCCACTCCATCCTGCCTGTATTCCCTTCTTCACCTTTCTTCCCCACTCAACATTACTCTGAACTGTTGATCCCAAGTACTTAAACTCATCCACCTTCGCCACCTCTACTCCCTGCATCCTCACCATTCCTCTATCCTCCCTCTCATTCACACACATATATTCTGTCTTAGTCCTGGTGACCTTCATTCCTCTTCTCTCTAGAGCATATCTCCACATCTCCAGGGTCTCCTCCACCTGTTCCCTACTCTCACTACAGATCACAATGTCATCTGCAAACATCGTAGTCCATGGGGACTCCTGCATGATCTCATCTGTCAACCTATCCATCACCATTGCAAATAAGAAAGGGCTCAGAGCTGATCCTTGATGTAATCCCACCTCCACCTTAAATGCATCCGTCACTACCATCGCAGACCTCACCGCTGTCACACTACCCTCATACATATCCTGTACCACTCTTACATACTTCTCTGACACTCCCGACTTCCTCATACAATACCACAACTCCTCTCTAGGCATCCTGTCATATGCTTTCTCTAAATACACAAAGACACAATGCAACTCCTTCTGACCTTCTCTGTACTTCTCCATCAACACTCTCAGAGCAAACATTGCATCTGTAGTGCTCTTTCCTGGCATGAAACCATTCTGCTGATCACTAATCATCACCTCCCTTCTTAACCTAGCTTCCACTACTCTTTCCCATAACTTCATGCTGTGATTGATCAGTTTAATCCCTCTGTAGTTACTACAGCTCTGCACATCACCCTTATTCTTAAAAATCAGTACCAAAATACTTTTTCCCCATTCCTCAAGCATCCTTTCACTTTCCAAGATTTCATTAAACAATCTAGTTAAAAACTCCACTGCCATTTCACCTAAACAGCTCCATGCTTCCACAGGTATGTCATCTGGACCAACAGCCTTTCCGTTCTTCATCCTCTTCATAGCTATCCTTACTTCCTCCTTGCTAATCCACTGCACTCCATGATTCACTATCCACACATCATCCAACCTTCTCTCCCTCTCATTCTCTTCATTCATCAACCCCTCAAAGTACTCTTTCTATCTGCTCAACACAGTCTCCTCGCTTGTTAGTATGTTTCCCTCATTATCCTTTATCACCCTTACCTGCTGCACATCATTACTAGCTCGGTCCCTCTGTCTAGCCAATCAGTACAGGTCCTTTTCTCCCTCCTTAGTGTCCAACCTTTTATACAACTCTTCATACACCTTATCCTTAGCCTTCACCATCTCTCCCTTTGCCATGCACCTCATCTCCTTATACTCTTGTCTACTTTCTTCATTTCTTTGACAATCCCACTTCTTCTTCACCAACCTCTTTCTCTGTATACTCTCCTGTACTTCTTCATTCCACCACCAGGTCTCCTTGTCCTCCTTCCTCTCTCCAGATGTCACACCAAGCACCTTTCTAGCCATCTCTCTTACTAGCTCTGCTGTAGTTACCCAGCTATTCGGTAACTCTTCACTGCCACCCAGTGCCTGTCTTAACTCTTCCCTGAACATCACCTCACAATTACCCTTTTTCAGTTTCCACCATTTGACCCTTGGTGCTGTCCTCACACTCATCCTCCTCCTCTTCTTGATCACCAAAGTCATCCTACAAACCACCATCCTATGCTGCCTAACTACACTTTCCCCTGCCACCACTTTACAGTCTCCAATCTCCTTCAGACTGCCCCTTCTACATAAGATATAATCCACCTGTGTGCATCTTCCTCCACTCTTGTATGTCACCCTATGCTCCTCCCTCTTGTTAAAATATGTATTCATTACAGCCATGTCTATCCTTTTCACAAAATCCACTACCATCTGACCTTCTGCATTCCTTTGCTTAACACCATACCTACCCATCATGTCCTCATCCCCTCTGTTCCCTTCACCAACATGCCCATTGAAATCTGCTCCAATCACCAGTCTCTCACACTTGCGTACAGTCATCACCACTTCATCCAACTCACTCCAAAATTTTTCTTTCTCATCCATCGCACACCGAACTTGTGGAGCATATGCACTAACAACATTCATCATTACACCATCGATTTCCAGCTTCATAAACATCACTCTATCCAATGCTCTTTTCACCTCCAAAACACTCTTAGCATACTGTTCCTTCAAGATAATGCCTACGCCATTTCTCCTCCCATCCACACCATGATAAAACAATTTGAAACGCCTCTGATACTACTTCCTTTATATTGTTACCTACAAGTCCTTTGTAATGAAAAGTATGGATATGTAATAAGGCCATCATGTTCAGCTTCTTCCTCTAGAAGTCTTAACTATATATTCCCTTATACTGCTCAAGGTCATCTTTCCATTAGGCCATTTTAAAATTTAGGCAACCTACCTGAAGATCAGCCAACCCTTGAGTTTCATAAAGGTCAGCCTGTCATGAGGTAGAAGGTATGTCTTCCTCTCCTACCAACATAAGCATTGTAGTTTCAGTGTTTTATCTCTTCACCTAAAAAGGCAGATCATGCTAGTATTCAGTAGTGTCAGTTGCTATATCTGCTTTATTCATTTTCCCTGTAGTTTTCCTTTATGAAAGAGATGCACAAAACCCTCCTTCTAGTTTATGTTCCAGTATTTTGACTAAACAGGAATAACTTTAGGACTTTCTTAGGATTTTTTTCTCTCTCAATATACAGTATCTCTTCTTTTACTTTCCTTCTTATGGTTCTCACACTCTGTCTCAGAGTGACTGAACATCCTGTCAGTGAGTAATCCCTTCCCTTTAATTCTGCTAGTCATTTTTACTTCCTGCAATGCAACACTTTCAGGCTGCAATGACACTTTTACTCACTACTTTATAATACTTCTAAGTTGCCATATTTTACTTTTTCTTACATACAGCTGCCTTTTGCGTAGTCTTACCTTATTTGAATTTTCTGTCTTATACTGATAGAAATGGGTTTAGCACTCTGACCAGGTGTCATTCTTCCTGTTTAACTACCTTAATGAAATTGATAGTATTGTTATACAATCTTTCTACTTAATAATACCCACTTGCTGCTTAGCATTCTCCATTTCTGAGACTTTCTGCTTCAGCTTGACAGTTCTTCCATAGATAAGCATTGAAACCTCCCTTTAAATGGTGTAGGTTCTTCTTCTCCCCAAATCTGTACCATACCTTTTAAGTCTTTCTCACACTATGTCTTGATCTTTTTTGAATTTATACTTCTTAATAAATATGTCTGGTTGCTGCTCCCCATTATTCAGGTTAGCTGTAACTGTAGTTTTATTTACTTGATGGCTCATTTCTCCTTTCTTATATGATGGTCTTTAAATGGGCTATCTTCTTACGACTGTTTCCAGAATATTTTAAAGCAAAGAAAATGTTTCCCTATTATTGTGTTATCCATTAAGTGAGTTATTACAGCAACAGGATAAATTACTTTCCCAAATAAAGAATATATTTGTAATTGGACACTGTTTCTTATCTCCATGAATGCAAACTACCTCAACAGCTATGTTTGTATGGGTTTTCCTTCTACTAACATAATGCGTCTTATCCTGAATATCCTACCCAAATCTGACAAATCTTGCTGGTCTCTATCATCAGTTAAGACATTGCATTTAACCAACTTTGCAGTGGCACAATAAAAAGATGTAGTCTCAGTCAATCTAGAAAATAATTTACCACATTGCATAGGCATAGTATCACTAGTAGTATGTGTTTCTAAGATCATAGCTACTGTAGGTGTAACAGTGTCACTATCACTAACACAAATTCAAAGTATGTTACCCATTTTTTTTCACATTTAAAAGAGTGTGTAAACCACTGATACATTTTGATTGTTGCCAGCATTTGACATATGTTTTATTACAGTCTGAACTAGTCAGTTTTACATATGGTTTCATGACATAAAATTCTTCTACTAGTGCAGTAAAGCTTTCAGAGTCCTTAGGATCAGTTGAACACCCCCCCCCCCATACTAAACAATAAGTAAAATTCCTTAAATTTGTCAGTGGTTAGTCTTTCTACCATTATTAACCATAAATTAATAATATGCTTTTAGTCAAATAATTATAATGTTACTGTTTCATCAGAAAATGCCCAGTTAAGAAACTTTTGAGTTTCTGTTTCTGTGGTAACAGAAACTCTGACAACTAATGCATTGTTAACCTTTTCATATTCCTAATACTTAGTCCATTCCATGTCTATGAAGGATTTTGTTTGTTCTCTGGTCATCTATGATGAAATGATCCTGGCTGAGCTGGCTTCGTCCATGCTGGTAAGTTCCTCAGTTGTTTAGCGGTAGAAAATTCTTTGCATAGCCATTAATTTGGACACTGCCATTATCCCTTCATCTACAGCAGCAGTGCTGGTCTGATGTAATTCTACAGTTGTCATCCTGGCAAGAGGACCAAAACACAGATGTACTCAAAATGAAAAAAAAAACTCCCAGCACACACCACACAGCAGTTTCTGTCACTTACAGAAACTTATATTCAAATTGGTGGCTCTTTTATGTTAGCAGTGATAAGTACAGTTTTAGGAGTTTGGCATGAATATGTGTATCAGAAATGATCATTGCAATCACACAGTAAGGAACACTAAATGAAGCCTAGACACCAATCTGGGAAAATAACCTTGTTTATTATACAAAAAAATTAAAAATCAAGTCAGTACCTTCAAAAAAGTCCCGTACTGCAGAGTTTCAGTGTCTTGCAGTAAGCATATCTCTGTCTGGCTCTCTTAGAAGTCCTTTAGCAGGAATAAGTTCCAGCTTTTTTCAGCTTCTTCCTGGTTTCTTCTTCCAATGTACTAGAGCTGTTGCTCTAGACTGCAAGACCTCTTTAACAAAGGGCAATCAAACTATGCAGGAACTTTTATCAGCAGTCCTTTTATACAGCTTTATTTACTTCATTAAGTAAACCTGCTCTGGTCAGTACAATAAAAGAAACGTTCATCTAAGGTAAATATATATTACAGCTTAAAGCAGCAGTATTCACTTATAAAAGCTTCACAATAGAAGTGTTATATGTATATATATAAGTATTTTGGCTTTTCCTGGTTAGGGGTCACCACAGTGGAACTCCCGCCCACTAATGATTGGCAATGGATTTTTACAGTGCCGAGTGCCAGCCTGATGCTCAACCTTCAAAGAAGGCATGCCCTTTCATTCACGCACCTACCTGCATGTCTTTAACGTCACTCAGCCATGGGGAGGACATGCAGACTCCACACAGATGGTGCTCCAGCTGAGAATCGAATGGGAGAACCTCTTGCTGTGAGGCGACAATGCTAACTGCTGCACCACCGCGGCCTATCTATATATATATATATATATAGTATTTACATTAATATTTACACACTTCTGGTCAACTGTACTTCACCATTTGGTGAGATCCACCCACGATATTGTTATACTGCTACACATATATAAAGACAGACAGATGCAGATATATATATATATATATATATATATATATATATATATATATATATATATATATATATATATATATATATATATATATATATGGATCTTGGTGTAATGCTCGACGACACATTTTCACGAATCGGAAATGGCCAAGCACAGTTTCGCTAAAGTGCTTTTCACCGAAAAAGCACTTTCGTGAAACTCAAGTAAAAAAAGACACCTAACAACATAAAAAAAAAAAAAAAACAACAGTAATCATGTTTATGCGGGGGGGCAACCCCCCCTGCACCCCCTCACAACCCCTACTTTTATAGTCTCACTCCAAGATCACACCACAGAGGGGATAAGGGAATATTCCCTTATCCCCACTGTGCCATGATCTCAGCAACAGACATTTCCTCATGCTTTTTTTTTAATACAGTTTTGCGAAAGTGCTTTTTCACTAAACTGTGCTCGGCCTTTTCCTAGACCCATGTATATATCTATATCTATATCTATATATATATATATATATATATATATATATATATATATATATATATAGAGTATGCACATATTATACACACACACACATATATATATATATATATATATATATATATATATATATATATATATATAGGTATGTACATATTACATCAGTTTATAATGAATAATCAGCTGTGAGTTTGACTGAAAGACAAAACATCAAACAAATCATTGTCAATTACCATTAATGAGCACAAAGAATCATTGCTAAAAAGTAATTGCAAATGTAAATCAGCAGGTTACATTTGCAATTACCAAAAGTAAAACTAATAACTTTTTACTTGTGCCATATGCCCAGAAATTAAGTATAGTAACTCCAGGGTCACACAGACTTGAAGCAAAGGCAAAATCCCTTGAATTATGTAACAGTCAATATAATGAACTTAAACCATTATATAATTTAACAACCAATGATGAAAAGCACCAGCGGTTCAGCATACAATAAAATGAGTGCAGTGATAACTCACTAGATATATATATATATATATATATATATATATATATATATATATATATATATATATATATATATATATATATATATATATATATATGTGTGTGTGTGTGTGTGTGTGTGAGTGTGAGTGTGTGTGTGTGTGTGTGTGTGTGTGTGTGTGTGTGTGTGTGTGTGTGTGTGTGTGTGTGTGTGTGATTTTAGCCAGCCCTAATCACACCTATAGGTACTCTATTCTGATTGTACCCACTCTACCATCCTTTACCTCTCTTCCACAGATTCTGACAACCATGCACAGACAATTTCCTGTGGTTTCTCTTGATAGTCTTGTTGATACAGGCATCCTGAGACAGTGTAGCAACTGCCTCATGTACATGGACAACCCTCTTCTTCTACCACCTAGGAACACAATATGTGAGATATGCAATTACATTAAGAACCTAGAATCTTTTTTGTCTCAATCACAAGCCAGTACATCTAGCACTAAGAAGGTTATCTGCACAAATACCACATCTCTAGCACCACCCACACCTGTACAGTACATCCCTACATATGTGCAGGTTCTCAACAAAAACATACCTAAACAAAAGAGACCTCCAAGGCAAAAGCACACATGCACATCACAACGCACCGCACCAAACACTACACATAGTGCACATGCCTGTGTCTCACAGTCTCTAAGGGCCAGCCACAAACCTAACATACTGGTCATAGGAGACTCTATCGTGAGACACACAAATGTACCCCTCTCCAGGGCTAGATGAGAGGAAAGTCACGGTAAGTTCCTTGTCAGGTGCTAGAATCCACCATATCACTCACACACTCAAGTCTCTCAACAACAGGTACTGTTATGACTCTGTCATAGTCCATCTTGGTGTGAATGACTTGAGACGTACCTCTCTGAACTATAGGAAGAGAGACATGATTGAGCTCACTGAATATGTGCCCCAGACAGATATGTCCCTAGCTTTAAGCAGCATCCTACCATCACCTAGAATGATACCTCAATACAAACAGAAACTGATTGACTTTAACAATTGGCTTAGTTTCTGGTGTCATTCCAAGGGGATCCAGTACCTGACAGCCTTGGAGGACATGATTGACAGACCACAATGCTTTGCCAGAGATGGCCTTCATCTGTCTCCCCTTGTCTTCAGGCTTCTGGCAAAGGCTCTTGCCTCCCCCATAGTGCCTTTTTTAGGCAAAGTCATAAAGATAAAATTACCAACATGAAAAAATCTTCCTAATGAAATTTAAAGGTCATGTTACTAAACACTAGGAGTCTTAACATGAAACTGCACTCATTGCAAGTATTCCTCACCCTGGAAGATGCTGACATTTGTGCAGTCACTGAAACCTGGCTCAAAGCTGCGGAGAGCACCCCAGCCTTACCAGACTACTTGTCCTACCATACTTCCAAACCCCAAACAGAGGGGTACAAAGCCAAAGGAAGTGGAGTTTCAATATGTATCAAAGACATACACATCTCCAGGCTTGTCAAACAGTATGATGCACATGACACTCTCCAGGTGCAGTTAACTATTGACAAAACACCAATTCAAATTGTAACTAGCTACAAACCCCCAACCATTACTCAGGAGGCCCACTCCACTTATCTGAACTTACTTGAATCCATCAAGATTCAGCCCTCTACCCTGATCCTGGGCGACTTTAACTATCCAACCATAGAGTGGAAGACCTACTCTAGCTCAAACATGAATGCCCATATATTCCTTGACTTTGTCAATGCCAATGCATTGGATCAGCTAGTTGACACCCCCACAAGAGGTGAAAATATCCTGAACCTGGTACTAACCAACATGAGTAGCCACTGTAGCGCCCCTACAGTGTCATCTTCCTTGGTAAGAACCGACCATAAAACTTTCAAAGTCACCATCTTCCCTGACCCCCCCCCCCCCCTTGCCAGGGTCAAACAAAAAAAAACTTTTCCAAAGCTGACTACAGCCTCCTGAGAGCAGGTATAAGTGCCTTCACAGCCACCATCCCTTCAGTTGAATCAAGCACTAATGTCCAAGCCTAGACCAAAAAACTATATGAGCACCTATATAGCTGCATGGACTCAGCAATACCTGAGAGGACCAAACCATCTTCCTCAAGGAAAAATTGCTGTCCAGGACTAAGATGGAGCAAGTGCCAAGTTGGAAGCAATCTCTCCTTTGTCTGAACAAGCAAATAATGTCACTGGTGAAATCCTCTAAAGCTACTTTCGAGTCCAAATTGGCTACATCCACTAAGGACAATCACAAGACCTTCTTCACATATGTCTGCAGTCTCAAAGGTAACTCCCAAATCTGCTTTGAATTGGTGGTCAAGAATACCACATACACAAATGCCATAGATTTAGCCAACATGCTAGCAGACAAGTTTAGTAAAAACTTCACCCCTCTGTCCCCCCCATCAGTAAACCAGGACATCCTCAGCACCTGCTCCCCTCCCCTCATCACCAGGGAAGAGGTTATTAATGCCCTCTCAAATTAAAAAAATACAGCCTCCATGGGACCCAACAACATCCCTGGCTGTGTCCTACATAAACTCAAGCAAGAGCTCTCGGCACCAGTAGTCACCCTATTCAACCAAATCCTGTGCACCGGCTTCATCCCAGCAGAATGGAGGATAGCCACTGTCATCCCTCTGCACAAAGGTGGAGCATCCACTGACCCAGGCAATTATAGGCCCATCAGCCTAAATAGCCTGATCTGCAAGGCCATGGAAAGTATTATCAAGGACCTTATAAACAAGGACATTGGCAACCTCCAAATGCTTAATCCCACACAGTTTGGTTTTGTCAAAGGGAGATCATGCCTGTTAAACTCAGTCACCTTCTTCGAAACAGTCACCAAAGCCATAGATGAGGACAAGAAAGTGCACACCATCTACCTTGACCTAGCCAAAGCCTTGGGCATAACAGATAAACTTCCCAACTAGGCATCAACCCATATGCTACCAGATGGGTAGCTAGCTGGCTCACTGATAGAACCCACTCAGTCAAAATAGGGAAAGCCACCTCTAGTAGTAGATCCGTAACAAGCAGCATACCCTAAAATCAGTCTTGGGGCCTCTACTGTTTGGGATATACTTTTCTGAGGTGCAAGCCAAAACCGGTGGTCTGTGACTGACCAGGTTTGCAGATTGCTGCAAGCTGAGCACTGTCATAAATTCCCCTAGTGATGTGAACATCCTCCAAGAGGGCCTTAACCAAACTAATGACTGGTGCCAGAAGCATGGCCTCAAACTGAATGCCAAGGAATGCATCATTACCCCCTTTGGGGAAAACAGTGTCCCCACTAATTATTACATTGATACATGCAATCATTCATGAGGGACTTGGGCACCCAGGTTGATAGCAACCTGACTTTTGACCACCATGTTTCCTCCATTGTACAGAAGACTTTCTACATGGCCCACCTCATAAGTAAGGGTATTTCATCCAGGAACAAGGAGGTCATAACATCCCTGTATTCCTCCCTTATCAGACCCATTATTGAGTACAGTGCCCCCTTCGGCATGTATCTTGCCAAGCACATGCAGAAGTTGGAGAGACCACAGATGTTCCTGACCAGGAAAATCCAGGGTCTCAAACACCTATCCTATACAGATAAGCTAAAAGCCCTGTCCCTCTACTCAGTTTAATACAGACTGCTCAGAGGTGATCTGTGTCTGGCATACAAGCCTGTCTCAGACTCAGCCTTGATGGTGTTGCTGCATATCCATAAGTCAAACTCCACTAGTGAAACCTGCATGCAAGGTCTCAACCTGGTCTGTGACATTAATAGAACTTGTTGGAGGGATAGATTTGTGTCCCAACGACTTCCCCATCTGTGGAATAGACTTCTTTTCCATGTCAACCAGAGTGCCTCACTAGCCCTCTTTAAGAAGAACCTGGACGACTGGATGGGAAACAGAAAATATATCCTTGGGATCCACCTGTGTCCCTGCTGGACAGGGAAAACAGGTGCTGACTTTGTGGGAACATGGGTGAAATTCTTGGCTAGACTTATAAGGGCCTCTGGGCCAATAGCCTAGTATCATCCTATGAACTTATACATATATATATATATATATATATATATATATATATATATATATATGAAGTATAAAAAGTTTGAATGCTAAGACATAGAGTAAAACAGTTCAAATCACAGAGATTTGGATACTTGAATACAAACACTTCAAATCAGAAAGATTCAAAGCAAAACAACAATGGCAATCTTCGAAAATTTCATTTTTCAAACTCTGTTACCAATAATTCAAGTGCTTGAAGGACACCCATATAGATGTATACGATCTTATATTGAGTCACAGTGAGATTAATTAGAGTCTAGCCTGTCGCTCATTAAAGCATACAAATGTACTCCTACTAAAACTATTAAAACAAAGCATTTTTACATAGGTCAAACCATCCAGCAATTCCCATTTGGAGGGCTGCACCCCTATACCCCTAAAACTCTCTTCATACTATGAAAAAGTACAAAAGTGGGGAAAAAGAGGACCTTCCTAATCCCCATTCTTCTATGATCTTATTCTGACACACTGCAATCATTTCATTACTTGTTGGGCAGCAACAATGCATCAATCATTTTGCTGTTTAGAAAGAGAGTATGGGTAATTCCAAATAGCCAGAGTTACTAAACAAAGTCAACCATGGTAACTCCTCTTACACACACACACAGAGGAGAGGATTATTGCTACTATATAGTGACTTTATTTAAGACAAAAATCTTGCCCTTTCTTAATAATATAACGGTATAAACAGACTTCAGTGCTCTTCTGTTGGCTTCTGGTAATCTGGGATATCTAAGATAAGTATGACACATGCCTGAAAATGATGGCACAGTACATGAAAAGTTTTTGCCATTTAAAGGCACTGAGGACACCACTGTGGTGTCTTCTGTACAGAGTCTGTATGTCCATTTTTTGTTATGGCACTGAGGAGAGTGCTAAGGTACCTTATGTTGAGAATCTGCATATATGTGAAGCTGCTTGTAGTGGTGCACCTGGCCAGTAGTGTGGCAAGGACAGAATGAGAGGGGCAACTACCACGAGTGCAAAGTTTTAGTGGGCATGATCAGAGGGACTAGGCATCATCTCAATCACTCTTTAGTGCAATACCATCTTTTGCAGTCAGTTCTGAGCATTGGAGTGCTCATTGTGTGGTCTAAATTGTAGCAGCTGCTTACTACATTATACCAAGCAGTTTACCACAGTTTAAAAGTGAAAGAATTTTTTTTTAACTAAAACCCGAGTGATGCAAGCAGTTTGCTACAGTTTGAAGGAACAAAGATTGTTTTTTTTAAACCTGAGTGCTGTACATTCTGTGTAGCAAGGTATAAACTGTAGCGACTGTTTGCTATATTTGTACCAAGCAGTTTGTACAGTTTAAAAGAAGAAAAGATTTTTTTTTTTTTTTTTGCTCATCACTTGAAGAGTTGGGGGATGGGTTGCTAGTTCTTGGGACTGGCACAGGGTGCTGGTTGAACCAGCTATGCTTCTCTTCTTGTAATTAAGAGACATAAGGCCTTCTTTTTTGTATAATTTACTATCAGATCTATAGTCTTAAATTATTACCAGATTTTGTTCAAGACAAGTGTGGAGAAAATGCATTTTGACTGGATTTTTCTTGCTGGAAATGCTCAATTTGCAGTTTGCATGCTGATTGGTCTGTCCAATCAGTGTGCACAATGTACATTTTTGAATATTAAGCACCATTAATTGTGCATAATTTCTCTTTCAGAAAGTATTAAATGAAGTCTTTATTGAATGCAAGAACAAGCAAGTTACTTAATAATCACAACTTTTTAATATTTTGACTTAGAGATATTTTGTGCTAGCAACACACACACACACACACACACACACACACACACACACACACACACACACACACACACACACACATAATATTATATATGGCAATTAAAAAAAAATAATTATTTTAATTTTTAAACGCAATTAGTGAATAAATTCCTGTATGTGTTTTGTTTATTGCAGCATTGTGTAGTACTGACAACCTGCTTGTTATTTGTTGTGGCTTTGTATGAGAACTTAGCTGCCAATAACATTGTATAACTACATCTCTCCTACACTGTGTCCACTGGTTTAAGTAGTAGGTGGTTGTCAATAAACATGGAACAATTGCTACATTGTTACATGACTTACATTTCAACCAGGCTGCCTACAGAGACAGTTGGGAAGTGCGAATCCATGGCTGCAGGTGCTTACTACTGCAGGCTTTATGAGGAGCTGGGCCTGTGAGATTTGGAATTGATTTACTTAACTTGAGGTGCTATCTGTCCAAAAGAAACAATCTACATTTGCACGCAAAGAGCAATGTGCCACTTAGCACAAACCCATCTGACTAAAACAAACAAACTCCCTACATGAAGAGTAATATACTGCCTAGCACAAAACAGAGCTATTTGTACAACTGCTGACTATTTAAAGTACAAAAGAAATTGGGGGAGTAGGCTGTTTAGAGAAGGTTAAGTCTCCAAATATCTACTTCCAGGGGTGTAGCCAGGATTTTAAAATTTTTAGCAACAGCTGTCAAACTGCTACCCTCAGCAAGACACAGCCCCATCACTATGGTACTCTCTGCCCACCCTTTATATATTATTGTCTAAGCCACATCCCCATCTCAGTGCTGCTCTGTCTTACTAAGAAGCTAATAATTTACATAATGAAACACTAAAACAAAAACGGATCCAAATGTGCATCTACCATGGAAGGAAAAGCACAAAGTAGCTTCCTATTTGTGCTATGGTAAACTTCACACTAGTGCAACTGCATTCAAATGTGTTTTCAGGACAACCTTTCAATAATTTGTTTCACGGCTCCTTTATGTTTAACAAGCAAGTTCTCATAAGACTGACTTTTAGTAGCAGTTCTGCAGCATGATTTTTTTTAACTATTACTTGTCTTCATCCACTGACAAACTATTTTAGTCTTAGCCGGGCTTGGGCATAGGCCAACTAGGCAGCCGCCTAAGGTGCTACTGTAGCAGGGGCACTTTTCCAGTATTTATTTTTTTATAGTAAAGATATTGTTTATTTAAAAGATGATAAATGAATACAAGAAAAACAATGAAGAGTAAGACAAACTGTGACAAAAAGGAAGAAAAAAGTAATTTGGATGATGTAGGTAGGCCAGGATGGGGGCACCTGGTGGTGTGGGGGGTGCTGTGGAGCCCTTTTGCCTAGGGCACCAGCTGACCAAGGGCTGGCCCTGATCTTAGTGCAGTTCCTACCCAGAGAGTAGCTAGCTATTAGGGTACCCAAGGCTGTTCCATACCTAGCACCCCCAAAAAGCTCTTCAAACTTGAAGAGGAAAAGAAAAAAAAGCTCCTCTCTCTCTTTAAATTGTAGCAAACTGCTTGCTACAAATTGTTCACAAAGAGAACTAAAGCAATTATTTAAAAAAAAACAGTTTTCTCCTTCTTTTGTTATGCATCAAACTGCTTATTCCATTTGTTTATATCACACATGGATTACTAAGTGCTTCAGTTCTAAACACAAATGCATTACCAGCATTTGAATGTTGATTATGTTTAGTAAGCCACTGAAGACCATCAAGATCTGCCAATCACACCACCTAGTACTTTGTATCCAGGCCAGCTGCCCATCTTTATCTCACCACATCTATGTTACTGCTGTCACCACAACCCACCTTAGAAACTGTGGAGCTCAGTTTGGAATTCTTTGATGATCCCCTCTGTACAAACGACTTGTATTATCTAGCCCCTCTCATCTCCGGCTCAGTCTTCCCAATGTTTACTGCACATAATTTAGCTTAGGTATCAAGAAAACATGCTAATGTATTTTGAAAAAAAAAAAAGCAACATATATCATTTAGCTTATATTTTGATTCAAAACATGTTAAAACAAAACTCAAATTATAATGGGTCTTTCTTTTCTGCAAAATTTTCCACATATTGTTTATGTTTCAGTTTTTGCCTCTTCACATTATGTGTATAAAAGTAACAGGAATATATGCTGCTATTTTAAGTGGAGAATCTATAGGTCCATAGAAGTCAAAGGATCCTACGTGATCCGAGGTGCATTTTAGATCTCTTTCCCAACCTTTTGAGCTAATGATGGTCTGAACCAAAACCAAGAGTAAATAATGAAATTCAGTCTTATTTTTTTTCCTTTCAAGAAAGAAATACCTGGTTTTCCAAAGATTAATGTTCAACGCTGACAAACAGTAGTTTTCAATAAAATGAGAAGACAAATAGTTACAAGGATAGGTGAAGCATATCTGGGAATTATAATTCCAACCCTACCTCCCCCCCCCCCAAAAAAAAAATGCAGTCACCTCCTCTATACCACACTCATGTTAGATTGGGATAAAAGTGAAAAAACAAATGGCTGCAGTCATGTGTAAGTTCTTGCGTTTCCACAAATGCCCATCATGCCTTCTCACCCCTACCACCAAAAGGTTGCCACCTTCTGTACACCCCTGGATGACAGCCTCAATCTCACTGGAAACTCACGCATTCTTAAGCACAGTCACAGCTGGTTCTGTGCTGTTCATGTTCAAGGACATGTTTATTAACCTACAAGGAGCATATAAACTGCTCCAATCCATCTGCTGAAGTGTCATGCAGAACTTCATACACAGTTTTTAAAACAGTGTGGTATAGTTATATACATCTTTAAAATAGGCATACTTAATCTGGTTCTAGCCATGAATTCATTTCTTCATCTCTGGTAAATCTGAAAGATAATCCCCATGCCAAAAAGCATATTATGTTAACCACTGTATCCAAACCTTGTCTATAGTAATTGTACCAATATTAAGTAAAACTCTTGAGAATGAAGTATCCTTCTTACAGTTGCTTGACTTCATAACATGAAGCACAGGAGAAAGTGACTATCAGTAAAAGAATGAATTAGTAGATGAATTATGCCTTATTTGGTAACCAGTTTGTTAAAGCCACTCATGAATGAACAGCTGGCACTTCTCAGGCACATACAGAATGCCTATTATTATGATGATTATAATAATTATTATTATTATTATTATTATTATTATTATTATTATTATTATTAAGCAATAATGAGCTAAAGTCATTGTCAAACCATATGTTAGAAAACTCATGCATGTGCTTCATGGCGACATATACTGGTCACAAAGTAAAGCCTTAACTATGACACATTTTAGAAGTTGGTTTGACTTCTTGTTGCTTTTCCCAAATTCTTTTCTACAGATTTACACTTTACTTTTGTTTTACTCCAATTATAGTAGCTGAAAGGGTGATAATTGATTGTTAAGTGAACTGCACGTCTAATGAGCTGCTAATTACTTTTCATGCAGTATATTCATGTTTTCCTTACTTTTTTAACATTTATGGCAGTTTCTTCTGGATCCTAGTGCCCTAGTGCTTCCTTGTTGCTACTCTATAACATAACTGTTAAACACAGTGAATCAGATGTCTTCTGATGTTTTTGCCTGCATCTGTGCAGTGCAGTGTGTTGTGTTGCTGTGCAGTGGGCAATGTTGCTCTAAATTGTCTTATTTATAATACAGAAAGAAAACAAAAAGCTCAACAGAACACACCAACCAATAGCAAATCACTTGAATTTAGCCTTATTAGCAAGTAACACCCAAAGTTAGTCTGGGAACATTCTTCTGCCACTGCAAGAAACCAGTAAAGTAATTTCAGCAAAATTTCACTTATTCAACTAATCACTTGGTTAGCCAAGAATCATAAATTGTGATGATTTACTTATTGGCTATTACCTGGCTAGCCCTAGTGCTGGTCTTAGTGCAGCTACACTCAGCTAGGAATCAATGTCTCTTTAATCCGCTTTCACCAGTTCACTAAGAAATATAGCTGCAGCTGTAGTCATGCATACAGAACAAATCAAACACACAGCCATTCAGATAAATGGCATTGTGGGGTATGACTTCTTTTCCAAACCTACAGTATTATGTATGCCACTTATTGCCTTTAAAAATTAAAATGACTCTTTTCTTACTATGTATATTATATATATATATATATATATATATATATATATATATATATATATATATATATATATATATATATGTGTGTCTCTGTAAGTACTATACATATATATATATATATATATATATATATATATATATATATGTGTGTGTGTGACATTCAGAATATTGACAAGATGTTGCTGGCACAAAATACCTTAAAGTTAAAATATCTATTTAATATATTTTTTTTATTTTTCAATAAAAAAGTATTGATTTCTAAAAAAATTATAACTGCTTGAATACTTTGAAGTCTTAACTGAGAATGGCTATAGTTCATGGTTCTTTTTTTCCAAATTTTAAGGATGCTCTGCCAGAAAATGTTGATGCCCCTAGAGTAACAGATTTTCCTGTGGTCTAATGTTTTTTGTTTAGTGCGGGAAACACCTTACCCATTAAGGCTGAAACATAGATAGATTGATAGACAGATAACTGCCTATACACAGTCCTAACTACATATCAAACAAAAAATAAATAAATATAAATTGGCTGCGGGTATATCTAACTTTTATTTGGTCTGGCACTTTAGCAACCACATGCCTTCAAGTGACTTACAAACGCTTATAACAACTAATTAATTAAATAACAAATAACTCTGATTAAATTCATTATTCATTCCAGATGATGTCATGTGTTATATTTTAAAATCAATTCAGCCTCCTTCTTCAATAATTTATTCTCAGTATTATTATTTCTATCATCATTCTGAATATGCTCCAAAAGACAAAACAAAATGATGCATAGGAAGGTACTGTCACAACAACCCGGTTTATTGAAGATTAAGCTCTTTCATCACGATTATAACAAGACTTCTTCAGAATCCAGAAAACAATATTCAAATCTAAATTAAATATCCCTCCTTCAAAGTTACTTCATTTAAAAACACCAATAAACTCAATTCATAAATGAACTATCCACTAATCACCATTACTCAACTGTTTGTTTTTTATATCATTCAAATGCTCATAGATTCTATCTTTGAATTTACGGGTAGTTTTTCCTACATAGAACCCCTTGCATTTTCTACAGAATGCTAAGTAAGCAAGATTTACAGGTACAGCTAAAAGAGGTGTGAACTACCTCATTGTTCACTTTTACCTCCCTCGCTTCTAAAATGTACTTACACTGAGTACAAGACCCACATTTAAATGTCCCTTTTCCTCTACTACTCAGCACCCCCTTCTGGCTAATATTCTCTAATAATTCTTTTAGGGATCTTTTGCTCCTAAAAACCATCCTTGGCCAATGTCCCACCAATTCATTCAACCCATCAAATCATTGGAAAATTTTCCAATTCTTTTTTAAAACATTCCAAATGCTTTCATGCTCTTGTGTATAAGTCGTGATAAATGAGCAAGTAAAATTTACTTCCTGTTTCCCCTTATCAACTCCATTAGACCATTCATTGGATAAAAGTATAGGTGTTATATGCCCCTCACTTCTTTTGACCGAAACCTCACCTGAAATTTTTATTACTAAGTCTAGGGAATAACCTCTGGCCCCAAACATTTCTACCAAGTATTTGCATTCTTTTTCAAAGTTATTGTCATCTGAAATCATTCGGGCCAATCTAACAAATTGCCACTTGATTATCCCTCATTTTTGATGTAAAGGATGACAACTGCTCTAATGTAGAAAACTATTGGAGTATGTAGCCTTCATGAAAATAGAACTCTGAATTGACTCATTTTCAAAATCTTTTGATACTAATGCATTCAAATAACTGATACTAGTCTTGCCATAATCATATGTAAATTTTAAAAAGGATGTACTGGAATTCAAATACTCTATTAAAGTTTGTGTTTCTGTCTCACCAACATCCCAAGCTATAAATATGTCATCCAAAAATCTTACGTATAATTGCCAAGGAGGAATGTTAGGTTTGTTGAAGACAAATTGTCTTTCCCATTGCAGTAACACAATATTGGCAAATAAGGGGGCACAACATGTCCCCATGGCTACTCCCCTCTTCTGGTGAAAAACTGTCCACCCATATAAACAAATTTATTTTAAACACCAACTCCAATAAAGTATTCAATACATTTATTTCATTAGAATTAAAAGCACCGGATTCATTCAGAAATTCGTAAAACATTTCCATACCTTGATCTTGTGGTATAACGTTGAATAAGTTTACCACATCAATGGTCACAAAGGCTAAACTGGGACTGTATTTTACTGACCTTAGTTTAGATTAAAAAGTCCCAAGAATCCTTGCATATATGTGAATCCTCATCTAATAACTATATGACCTTTTCATCTATATACTTAGGATGCGTGATAGAAGTTCTTGCACAAACAATTGGTCTCATAGGGGGATCTGACAAACATTTATGGATCTTTGGAATGCCAAATATGGGTGGAACAACATGAAATTTTACAGTTAGAAAATCAAATGTCTCCCGTGTTATTTCTCCATGATCCAACATGTCCTGAAGAAAAAAAACATATTTGCCATAAGCCACATTAATACAATTAAGTGAAGTTTCCTCATAATATTCCTCGTCAAACAAATACAAATGCATTTTGTTGGAGTAATTGGCCTTAGTCATTATAACAATACCCCCATTCTTGTCGGGTTCCATAACCCTGGTATCTTTATTTGCAATCAATCCCTTCAGCAACTTGTATTCACCATCCGACAAGTTACTGGTGGGGGGAATGCTGGTACTGCACTTAATAAGTACTCTAAAATTGAAGTCACACATTTTTTTCAAAAATAATGAAAGGAAGGGCTAAAGGGGGATTAAATACACTACTTCTACAAAGGACACTCAGTTCATAATCATCACTCAATCCTTTGAACATAAATTTAAAGTTTAACTTCCTGAGAAAAAGTTTTAAGTCTTTTAAAAGCTCTTCTATTTGCATATGCACAGTGGGTACAAATGTCTGCCCTTTGCTTAATAAAGAACATAGCATTTTCTCAAATAGAAAAGGTGTACAATTGTAAACTTTAAAGTCACCTGCTTCACTAAGTATGATTCTGGGAAAGTTTTCCATCTCTGTGACTGAATCCAAGACCATTTCTAATGTCTCTGCTCCCGATTGTAGTAAGAGTTCCATTGTCTCTGCCCTCCATGAGGCTTCCTGCAGTTCTGGGAATAGTGTTGATTCCCTTGTTGGTAATAACCATTGCCTTGAATGAATTTGTTGTGATTCCTCTGGTTTCTGATCGTTTTGGATTTCCTCGGCGGAACCTGCTCTAAAGGGACTGCTTCTGTCGCTTCTTCATCATCTAAAGTAACCTCAACGTTGTTTCCATCACTCTGTTCCGTACTCCGCCCCTGCGAGCCCATTGGCTTTGGATAAGCTCTGCCTTCCTGGTATTCATGGCGGTCTCGCTCACGTTTCTTGTGTTTTCTTTTTTGTCGGCCACAATTCAGTCAATTTTTGGAAATATTGCCTGATACTGTTCATGATGGACTGTGAACATTAAATCTTTCTTAATACTCTGATCAAGGCTGTCTGCTTCTTTCATAAGTTGATCGAGAGCCACTTGAATATGTTTTTTTTAACACTTTTAATAGTTCCATCCCATTTGTTGAATAATTCAATTAACTCCAAATGCAACTTTGTACATGTTTAAATCACCATTATGTTTAACTAATACATAGAATGCACTAGCATTCTCCACTGTTTTATTCCTAATATCATAATCTATAGTTCTAACTGCTTTGCCAAGGATGGTCTTCACCTGTCCTGAGGCTCTGTATATTGGCTAAATCCTTGTTCATACCATAGTACCTTTTTAGACAATGTCAGTCTTCTAAAACTTCTAACTTAACAAAGCAGAATCTGGATAACATTAAGGTACTGCTGCTAAATGCTTGGAGCCTTAACAAAAAAAAAAACTTCACTCCCTTAAAGCACTCCTTACTCTGGAAAATATTGATATATGTATCATCTCAGAGACCTGGTTCATGATCAGTGAAGGCATTCCATTAGTGCAGGGTTGAAATGCTTATTACATGCCCAGGTCTACTACAATATATGAAGGCACTAAAGGAGGTGGTATCTTTATAGTAATAAGAAATATCTTTCATCTCCAGGCTCGATAGGCAAGATAATGACCTGGCACTCCTCCATATCTAACTTAATCTTAACAAAACCCCTTATCATATCATAGAATTAGCATAGTTAACTGTAAGACACCCTGTATGTCCCCCTCAGCCCACACCTCTGGCCTAGCTAGTATGGAGTCCCTATGTATTAAGCCAAGCACCAACTTCAACTACCCCTGTATAAATCATCATCATCATCATCCCCTTTTTCCCATTTACATGGGGTCGGGGTATCGTATTAACTGTCGCCAACTCTCTCGATTCAGTGCCACTCTCCTGCCTTCTTCAACACTCATGCCTGACTGTCGCAGATCTTCTTTCACACAATCCATCCACCTCTTTGCTGGACGCCCTCACTTCCTCTTACCTTCTTCCTGTCTGTCCCAAATCTCCCTCACCAGATTGTCTTCTGCTTTTCTACACATGTGCCCATATCATCGTAATCTGTTCTCTTTGATCTTTACTGCAATTGGAACTACTTTGGCTTCTGCTCTTATGTCCTCATTTCTCCGCCTGTCCCGCAGTGTGCATCCTACCACCTTTCTCAGGCACTTCATTTCCATCACCTCTAGCTTCTTCAACTGTTCTGCCTTTACTGCCCAGGTTTCTGTACCATACAGTAGTACTGGTCGCACCACTGTCTTGTACACCTTACTTTTCAGCTTCTTTGGCATTCTTCTGTCATATACTACACCTGATACTCTATGCCAGTTGGCTGCAGCCCCTCTGATTCTAGCTTTGACCTCTTCATTCAGGCTACCCTTCTCCTCAACCACCCCTCCTAGATACTTGAAGCTGTTTACCTGTTCCACTATCTTCCCATCTATCTCTATTCTCAGCTTCTTCTTATTTCCCCAATCTGCTGCCATTACCACTGTCTTATCTGTGCTTAGTTTCATCCCATGTGCCTTCAGATTTGCATTCCATTCTCCTATCCTTTGCTGAAGTTCTAGATCAGAGTCTGCCTGTACTGCCACATCATCTGCATACAGCAGCTTTGTTGCTCTGACCCCTCCAACCTGTTTGCTGATGTAGTTCATTACCAGTATGAACAGCAGTGGGTTCAGAGCTGAACCCTGGTGTACACCCACTCCCACTGGGAACCCCTCAGTGAGGCCAAACACTGTTCGTACTTGAGTCACTGGGTCCTTGTACATAGCCTGTACTAATTCTACCAATGTTTCTAGGACTTCAAACCACCGCAGTACTGCCCAGATCAGCTTTCTTGGGACCTTGTCATATGCTTTCTCCAAGTCTAGGAAAGCCCAGTTTGACTCTCTCCTCTTCTCTAGTTTCTTCTCAAGTATCTGTCTCAATGCAAACATCGGGTCAATTGTGCTGCATCCTGATCTGAATCTGAATTGTTCATCTTCCATCTTACATTCTACTGTTCTGCGTATCCATTTATCAATCACCCTCTCCAGAACTTTCATGCAACGTGGTAGGAGTTTGATGCCTCTGTACTGTCCACAGTTGTGGATGTCACCTTTGTTCTTGTACACTGGCACCAGTATGTTTATTCTCCAGTCATCTGGGATACACCTTTCTCTCCACACTGCAATTAGTACCCTCAGGAGCCATTTCTCTCCTAGCTCACCCAGCATCTTTATCATATCTGCTGTGACCTCATCTGAGCCTGCTGCTTTCCCTGACTTCATTTTCCTTAGTGCTGCTCTTATTTCTTCTAAGCTGGGCTCCTCTTCTGCTCTCATTGTAGGCTGTTTCTGGGACAGTACCACTTCTGTGGGGTTTTCTTCATTCAGAAGCTGCTGGAAATACTCCTTCCATCTGCCTTTGATGTCCTGTGGGCTGGTAAGCAGGTTGTTGCTGGAATCCCTTATGAAGGGTGTCTGGCTATCTTCTTTATCTTTCTGTCTTTGCCTTGCAACCTGGTATAGTTTCTCTGTGCCCCTTACTGAGTTACTTTCCAGAAGCTGATAGAGTGCCTCTGATGCCCTATTCTTTGCTATTGCAACTTCTTTCTTAGTTTCTTTGTTAGCCAACCAGTAGTCCTTCCTAGCTTGGTCAGTCTTTTCAATCTCCCACTTCTTCCTGCACTCCTTCTTTCTTTTGATTACTTCCTGCACTTCTGCATTCCACCACCAGCTTTCCTTATGTACCTTATTTCCACACCTGGCTCGGCCACATATCTTTTCTGTAGCCCTAACACATGCTGTTTTTAGGCGCTGCCACTCTTCTTCAACTCCACCTATTTCCTCCTCTTCTTGGCATGCTAGAGCCCTGAGTAATTCCTTGAGCTGCTGTACTTTCTCTCCAGTCAACTTCCAGGTCTTCAGCCTGGTCTCTGTTGACCTTAGAGCCTTCTCTGACCACTGCTTGCAGCTGATTGTGGCAACTACTGGTTTATGCTGTGAACCAACTGTTTCACTGGGGATGACTTTGCAATCATGGATTCTACCCCAGTGCCTTTTCCTTACTAGGAGGAAGTCTACCTGAGTTGCATGTTGGCTACTCTTGTATGTGATCTTGTGACTGTCTCTCTTTCTTAACCATGTGTTGGCTACTATCAAGCCATTTGCCAGACAGAAGTCTAGAATGGCTTCTCCTTCTTTATTCCTATTGCTCCACCTATGTGGATCCAGGCGGTCCTCATATCCTGTTCTGTCTGTCCCGATATGTGCATTTAAGTCACCCATTATCAACACCAATTCATGTTGCCCTGCTTTATCAAGTAGGTCCTCTAACTGCTGTCTGAATGCACTCTTTTCCTCACTATCACAATCCTGCTGTGGGGCATAGGCTGAGATTATGAATATTGTCCTATCATTACACTGGAGTCTGATTGCCATGAGTCTGTCATTAATTCTGATGATATCCCTCACTGACTTCTGAAGCCTCTGTCTCACCACAATTCCTACACCATTTCTAGCCTGTCCACCACCTGAGTAGTAGAGTCTGGATCCCAAGCCAAGTGGCTTTGTTGCACTGCCCTTCCATCTCGTCTCTTGGATACATAGGATGTCCAGCCTCCTCCGTATCATCATGTCATCCACTTCTAAGCTGCGTCCTGTCAATGAACCTACATTAAGCATAGCAATTCTCAGTTCATGTTTGGCAGGTTGGTTGGTTTTATGTCCAGCTTTCACTCAACAGAGCTATCCCAGGTAACCCATGATGTGCAACTAGACACCGGCCAGCCAATAGCCTATTGACCCAGGGCTGCTGGGCTTTTTTTATGGCGGGCACACACTGGCCAATAGGGGCACATATACCCCTCCCACCGTTGGCATAGACCAGATGGCTTAGTGGTTAAGGTCTTCGCCTCCAATGCACAAGGTACAAGGTTCAATCCTGACCTCCGACTAATGCCTGTTTGGAGTTTGCATGTTCTCTTTGTGTCTCCGTGGGGTTTCTCCCATGTCCGAAAAACATGCTGAGTGTTTCCATCTCAAACTCGCCAATGAATGGAGCTGTGGGCAGCAGCACAGACTCTACATGGTGCCCAATGGGGGGAAGAGTTGTAAAAAGACCAACCGCTTTAGGCATCTATTGTGGTGTGCAGTATCCTCAAGATAGGAGAACACGGATCACAAACTGCGTGCTGTGGCAGGGCTAGCCACTTGATGGTGTAAAATATGGCTCTAGGTGATTTTGTCATGTTGACTACCCCTGTATAAAATGTGCGACTTATACATCCTCAAACATGTATGTCCAGAAATTTCTGGACTTTATCAATGCAAACTCTCTGGACTAGTTAGTCTGCATCCCAAATATAAATGAATATATCTTGGACTTAGTCATTACCAGTATGTGTTAGTTTGCTCCCCAGCAATTTTAACTTCCTCCCTCATCAAATCAGACCATAAGTCACATTCACCATAAGACCAAATCCTGAAGTAACTGCCAATACCTCAGTTTTCAGAGATAATGCAAAGGCTATTCCATAAATAAAACTTAATGATGACTTGGCTAAATTCAGAAGCTTCTTTCTACTGAACATTTTACTGCTTATCTGGTATCCTTTACTGCTGAATTCTATGGACATGTAAATAGTTGTACACATGCATCTAGACTCCTCAGAAATAAATACAGTGCTAAATTCAAAAAACAAGTGGGAACCTAATATAAATAGTCTCAATAATAAAAGAAAACTTCATTGCATGCAAAAGTTAATTTAACTCTCAAAAAATGTTCTTACTAAACTAAGCAAGGACCTCTGGACCCTGAGCAAATCAGCCAAAGACAGATACGAGGTAACAATAGCCAGCCAGGTGAAGGATAACCACAAAGCTTTTTTTAACTGTGCTAGAACCTTCATAACTTTGCCACGCACTGTGTAGAGCTAATAGTAAATGAAATCACATACTTGGGCCTAGAGGACATAGCCAGTCTACTAGGAGACAAATTAGTTCACACTTCACCCTCCACTTCCCTCCTTCATTCACAGATCACATGCCCACATCAACTTCATTCACAGATCACATGCCCACATCAACACACCCATCAAATCACCCAAGAAGAATTCCTCGAGACCATGAAAACTACTTCTACAGGGCCAGACAACGTACTATACTGTCTACCACTCAGCCTGAAACCTGACTTGTCAGACCTCCTACAGATATTAATCAGTATAAGCCTCAAAAAAGACTTGATGTTGTGTGAATAGAGGATAGCAACAGTCATTTCCTTGCACAAAACTGAGGCTTCAATGGACTTATTTAATTATAGGCCCATAAACGTGACCAACCTCATCTGTTAGGCTATTGAAAGGATCATTATGGAATTAATAAATATGGATAGAGGTAATCTATAAGACTGTTGATGAATCTAGCTTGGATTTGTTGAGGGCAGATTCTGCCTAGTTAACCTGACTGACTTCTTTGAAAAAGTTACTATAGCAAAGGATGAGGGCAAATCAGTAGGTATTGCATATCTAGACCTCATAAAGGCATTCAAAACCATTGCACACTTAAATATCACAGATAAACCCTCCAAGCTAACTGTAAATCCCCATGTAACTCACTAGATAGCAAAATCACAAATAGAGCCCATGTAATAAAGGTGGGTAGCTTTACCCCCTTGAAATCCTGTCACTAGAGGTGTACCCCAGGGCTGGTCCTCAGGCCACTCCTCTTTGGCA
Organism: Protopterus annectens; assembly: GCF_019279795.1. Classification (NCBI taxonomy): domain Eukaryota; kingdom Metazoa; phylum Chordata; order Ceratodontiformes; family Protopteridae; genus Protopterus; species Protopterus annectens. Next base: position 547,641,167 of record NC_056745.1, on the reverse strand, counting down.
TTTACTTTTCAGAGGTCAAAGCTGTGGTGGTGGTGCTGCGGTAGCGTTGTCGCCTCACAGCAAGACGTTGTCCTGTTCGATTCTCAGTTAAAGCGTCTTCTGTGTGGAGACATGCGTGAATGGGCGTACCTTCGTTGAAGATTGTACGTTAAGGCTGGCAACTCGGTACGTAAAAATCTGCTGCCAATCATTAGTGGCCCGGAGTTCAGCTGTGGCGACCCCTAACCGGGAAAAGCCGAAAGATACAACAAAGCTAATGTGAAGTGTTTTGGGGCTGGCCAAGTCAGCAACTGCCTGCAAACTTGGTGCCATCATAAACTCTCCAGATGACAGCATGATCCTCCAAGAGGGCCTGTCCCAAACAATTAGCTGGTGTCAAAGCTGCTAACTATAACTAAATGTCAATAAATTATAATCATATTCTTTGGTAAGCATGACTGCCATTGTAACTATCACATTGACAACATACCCCTGAAAATTGATCCCACAATTAGTTATCTGGAAGCCTATGTTGACAATGAACTGTCCTTTGATCACCATGTATCCACTAGTGTAAAGAGGTCCTTTTTCATCACATAGTTTATATCTAAAGATTTGTCATCAAAGTTCAGTGATATAATCAAAAAATCATTCCACAGTACTCCACACTTATTAGGCTGATCATTGAGTATAATGTCTCTTTTGACATGTACTTGTTCAAACACATGTCACAACTGGAATGAACACAACCCTTCCTCACTAAGAAAATCAAGGACCTAAATCATACAAATTATGCAGAATGTCTCAAAACCTTAGCTATTTTCTCAGTATCATACAGGCTAGACAGACAACCTCTACCTCATGTATAGAGCCTCAACAGATTCTATCTTGTCAGATGTATTACACATTTGCAAGTCCAATGGTGGCATAAAGACCAGTTCTAGGGATCTCATTGCTTTCTGCTATATAAATGGGACATGTTGGAGGGACAAGTATGTATCACATAGAAGTCTGCTTATGTGGAACTGTCTTCCACTCCACATAAAGCAAAGTACTTCTCTTACTCTGTTCAAACATAATTTGGATGAATTGATGGGTAAAAATAAATTCACTCCCTGGTTTAGCACCCTTGGCCCTCATGGATAGCAACAGCATGTAAATGCCCCAACCTATCCTTGTTGTACCTATCTCTAGGTTATTTGTACACAAAATATAAGGGCTAAAAATAACCATGTGAAAGTAAGGCAAGGCTTTTCAAGATGCTCATGGATCAATAGCCTAGTAAGTATCTATAGACCTATATGACAATATAGAAAATATTTTCAAAAAATGACCAATATTCACAAAGTAAAGAAGATGGAAATTACAAAACATAATACATTTTACAGGTTTATCAAAATAATAACAGATACACAAATAAAACTAGAGTATTACAAGTACAACTTTGGAAAATTAATATTTGATCTTAAGTTTTACTATCTGGTAAATAGTTACTGGAACCTTAAAACAAGAAATGGTCTGAATATGTATTCATAAGGTCATAGTTATATACTAGGCTAACATCCATCAGGGCCCTTATAAGCCTAGCCATGCAATCCAACCAAAGTGTGTCCCTATGTATCATTGGTGTTAATTAAGAGGGGGTATATTAGGAAGTTTCTAAAGGTAATGTGGGGGGGGTGTTAGTTTGGGCATTACTGTCTCCCTCTGTCTATCAGATACATGAAAGTCAAACCCAGGGTAAATTTCCAATTTCCAGTCCATTGGTCAAGGTTATGCTTAAATAGTGTTAGGGATGGACTCTGATTCACATGGATCTAGAGCCTGTTCCAGAGCATGAGGAATCTCTGAGACACATATCTGTCTCACCAACATGTTTTATTTATGTTACAAGCAAAATAAATCCTTGGATCTAGTTGATCTGATACTGTTAATTTTGTGGAGTGTGCAAAAGGTCCATCAGAGATGGATCCAAGGATGCACTGTATGCCAGGCACAAACCTCCTGTCAGTAAGCTGTAGGAGACAGAGTATAGATATAGGGCTTTAAGGCAATATGTATAGGACAATGTGTTTGTACCTTGGATTTTCCTGCAAAGGAACATTTGTGAACATTTCATCTATTACATATGTTTGATCAGGTACATGCTGAAGGGAGCATTATACTCAGTGATGGGTCTGATAAGGGCTGAATAAAGTGGCTGACTACTGGGTCAACACTTAGGCGTATCTTATAAAATGAAGAAATTAGCCTGGGTGGCAATTTTCCCAAAAGGCAGTATAATGCATTTATAGTCTTTAAAGCAATTAAAGAATATGCAAGTTGAAATATTACGTGTTTTGTACCAGAGGTGATTATATTCCATATAGTGTTTAGCATAGTGGTACAACCACAAGATAAATTATAAAGATTTAAAATGTCAGCTAGAAAGTTAACATGTTTACAAAAAAAAAACGAAGGAGAGTACACAGGTGGAAAATGACCAAACCAAGAAACAACAGTCCACCTGGGTCAGATACAGCCAAACCACTACTGAAGAAAGGTAGTCCACACTGTTATAGTAAAAAAGTTTATTCCGACAGAGTCACTTCCAAAAAATAGAACAATGAATGGCAAACGCTTTCGTCCACATCAGTAGTGGACTTTATCAAACAAAGGTGCTTCCCATTATGGTAGTTTAAATAACACTATCAATTAAAATAAAATCAATTATCACATCATAAAATCATCCAATCACAATGTAATCATGTTATAAAACTTTAACAAGCAATCAAAGTAATACATGAGTTTAATGGAAAAAATTCAGAATAAAAATTTGAAGACAATTGCATAAACTGTTTCCTAAAAACTAAAACCAGAAAGTCTTGGTTTTATAAATCAAGTGCTCTGTCTTTTAAAATGGGGACTATTGAGAGATGTTCATTAATACCTGGTGGGTTATTAGCTCCTAGTTTCAATTGACATCTAAGTTCACTTTTGCAAATATGGTTGCTCCAATCCCCTCCCCTCAGGTCTTTGTTAATAATTTCCAAAATCACGAATCTAAACCTAGCTTCTCCAGTACATATCAATGTATGCTTGTATAGGGCATTGTTGGTGTTTTTATTCCCTATAGCATATAGGTGTTCATATATACGCTTATGTAGTGTCCTCTCTTTCCAACGTAAAATCCATTGCAACCCTGACATACACTTAAGTAAATTAATCCGCTACTATTACAGTTGCCACTAACCAAATGTACCTTTAACTGAAATTCTCCAACTAAAATAAATGGCTCTTCCAGTATGTGGGCACAGTAAATACATGTTCCACATTTCTTGGTCCTTTGGTTCTTTGCCTTCAAGTGCAGTAGATGTTCAAAGTAATATTTCATACTAGGCCCTACTTTATAAACAAATTATGGCAATTTTCCTAGACTATTAAATACCTCACTGTTACCTTCCAAGATAACCCAATTTTTAGACACTATATCCCCAAAGAACCAAAGTATGAAATCATGGATTGAGAAAGGTTACATTCCTGTTTCTGTCCTGAATGTATGGAAGACATGTCCCTACCTAGTAGTGATGTGAATTTAATCCCCCCATCCTTGTAAAACTTCCAAAGCCAATTCTTGAACCCAGTCCTTTGGGTAACCCCTATCTTAAAACATATGTGTGAGGTTGCCAAGTTCAATTTTAAAATCATCCAAAGTGGAACACATCCTTGCTCCTCGAATCATTTGTCCCCTTACTATATTTTTCTTAGTGTAGAATGGGTGTTTACTATTGAATTCCAATAAACTATATGAGTATGTCAGCTTACGAAAAACTTTAGATGTAAATTGACCATTAACCTGGTCTCTACAAATAGTGACATCTAGATAGTCAATACTAACTGTGGAGAAACAGTACATGAACTTAAAATCAGGACAAATTTGATTGATATAGTGAAAAAAGTTGTTAACAACCATTTCTTCCCTCTTCCAAAGGACAAAAATATCATCTGAATAACAGAGGTAAAGATGCCATTCTTTTTCAAATCCTGAGTGAAAAATAAACCTTTTCTTCCAAGTAACCATCATGAGATTTGCATACATGTGGGCACTACTCGACCCCATTGCCACCCCCTTCAGCTGTCTAAAGTATTCTCCCTCAAATGTGATGTAGTTGTTATGCAAAATCAAACTCCATCCCTTCCACCACAAAGTTAATAAGCTCTCCTTCCAAAGATGAATGGTCCAAAAGTGTTTCCAGAAAAAATTCTAAACCTACCTCATGGGGTATGGAATTGAACAAATCAACTACATCTATTGTTAAAAAACCCAGTCATACTGTCAAAGAAGTCTTGTTTAATCCTTGTGAGGAAATCCCATGAATCAGTGAGAACATGAGAAATAGTGCATAATGTGTTCTTCAACAAACGGTTCACAAAACCCCCTAAGAATAACTAGAACTATTGTGGCATACCACAATCAGTCTGTAAGGTGGATGGTTGATGTTTTTATGCACTTTGGGGATACCAAATACTGTAGGGATATATGGGTGTTCATTAACTAAAAAATTATACAGTTCGGCATTGATAGCCCCTTGTAAGAGGCTATCTTCTTGGAACAGTTGTATCCTTTTGTGTACAATTTTGATCTGGTTTAGAGAAACAGTTTCATATTTGTTGGTATCATATAACATATTGGTTACATCATTAACGTAGTCATTCCTATCCACCAACACAATACCCCCCTCCCCTTGTCAGGCTTCATGATTCTCAAGTGATCAGATGCCCTCAGTGTTTTTAATAAACTTTCCTCTTCCCTACTTAAGTTGACATATCTGTCTTTATGAGAGTAGTAAGCCTCATAAATTTCCCTAGTACAAACCTTCTCAAAAAGGGCCAGGGTCGGGTGTGAGGGAGTGTTTAAAACACTTTTCTTTTTGAACATTTTTGGTCTATTTTCAACATTATTGCTCTTAAAGAAAAGCCAAAAATTCAATTTCCTCGTATAGAGTTTAAGTTCAGTAAAGACTTTATTTATATCTACATTTCTCCCTGGGACAAATTTGGGGCCCCTTATGAAGAGATAAAAATGGAGTTTTGTAATTACCTGATCAGTGTATTTAAAAATATTAAAACCCTGATGACTCAACATTTTCCCTCAAAAGATGTAGTAATAAGTGCACCTTGTTCCTCACTTCTCAGTATCTGTTGCCCCTGTTATAATTCCAGTAGTGTCACTAACCTCCCTGTCTCTACCCTCTCAGGGTACCTCACTGACCTAAAAAATTAGGACCATTTTTGTTCCTATTGAAAATCCTTTTTGACCTTCACAAGGGAGGGAGGTTCTGTTCAAAAACGTCATCCTCCTCATTAAAGTACTGCGTTGAACCATTATCTCCCCCCATAACTTACTGAAACAGTTCGTGTTTCATATACACCATTCTGGTTAACATTCCTAGAGGGTTCAAAATAACTTTTAGGAAGGCGGTAGGCAATCTTTTGCTTATAGTCTTATTTATTTATATTACATTTGTTTACCAGGATAGTTTGAACTGGATTCATGTCCATTTTCAGCAGATGCCTGGGGAGAAAATCTCCAAATAGACAAACTTACATAGATTGCACAAGAAGTTAGATAACATTAGAAAATATAAAACAAAGTGATTATGTACAATGGTTTAGTAGTGTTCCCTAGTAGGGACTCACAGTTCTCATGGACAGACACAATTTAAAGCAAAAGGCGTCAGACTGGATATAGAGCTTGGTGACATAGTTGCATGTTCTGAGACTTACAGATTATGCTTTTACTTTATAAGTTAATCAGGGTTGGTACATGGGCAAAGCCAGTTCACTTTGAGATACTGTTTGAGGGTTTTTTTTGAAGAGACTTTTGGAGAATTGAAGGGTTATATAGTCTCGCAACGAATTCCAGGTTTTGCCAACAAAGTTGGCAAACAGGGATTCACCAGCAGAGTTATTAGCTTTGTGGGTTTGGACCAGTAGTTTGATGGCTGACCGTAGGGATCTCAGGTTGCTATATGGCTTAATAATATTTATAAGTGAGGGGGTATCCTCAGGGTGGTACAGAATTTTGTGCGCTATTAAGAGCTGATTGAATTGAATTAAGCTGGGCAGTTCCAGCCACTCTAGTTGTTTCAGGTTCTGGCAGTGGTGGGTTCTATAGGTGAAGCCAGTTGTGAATCTGGCGATATGGTTGTAGCTATGGGACAGCTTACCTAGTTCGGATTTGTTGAGGTTTGAGAGTACAGGCGAGGCATACAAAAGAGTAGAGAGTAGGTGTTACAGGACAATTGCAGTCCTAGCCAGTGGGGTTAAAAATGTCTTGTTTCTAGTGATCCAAGCTTCTTATTGATGGTCTGTATGGTTTTGTTGACCTGTAGGTCAAATTTGAGATTATTGTCTATGATAACCCCTAGAAGTTTGGTGTGTTGATTTGGGGAGATAGTGGTACCATTGTTAGATGTGACAGAGAATGAAAGTGTGGCAATCTACTAGTGGGGGTGAAGAGTAGAACTCTTGCTCATCCCTTTTTAATTTCTTGTGTTTTCTAGCTACATTGTCCTTAATTTATAGTCTTTAAGGCAATTAAATAATATGCGAGTTGAAATATTACATGTTTTGTACCAGAATTGATTATATTCCATATAGCGTTTACCATCGTCGTACAACCACAAGATAAATTATAAAGATTTAAAATGGCAGCTAGAAAGTTAACATGTTTACAAAAAAAAGTCCAAAACCAAAAACATCTGTAAGCCGAGAAGCTGATGTATAATTATAGTTTTGCCACCAATGAACAGTTTGAAATTGTTAGCAACAGGCTGAAGTAATGCAGGTTTAATAAGTGCAGTAAATTATGAAAGGAAGGTATAAGCTTGGCAAGTATATTGCATGCCTTAAGACTTTAAGAGTGATGTCTTGTTATCATAACATGGTTGAACAAACAAGTTGCAACTCTAAGGATTTAAAATCTCAGACTAAAATATGGACCAAGAAGATGCCCAAGATATGTTGCTTTGTACTTTATGCAGTGCTTTCCATCACATAATAACTCTGCAAACTAAATAATACAGTAGATCTGGTGATTTAAATTGATCAAACTGTTTATCAGCAAATATTTTACTATAATGTCTTAATACATTCAGTTGATCTAATAAATGTAATCAATGCCGTATATATCATTTTAAAAGAATAAATTATCAAGAAGAAGTGATATAAAATAAATGCCTAGGTAAACTGTTTATCTTGACTATAGAAATTTTAGAAATAATTGAGAACTCCAAACAGGACAACCTGTTTAACTTCTGATGAATACTGTGCCAATATTTAATATATTGTTAGAATGATATTTTTCATTGTTTGTGAGTAAAACTAATATTTCAAATCAGTGTTTACGATTTTACCTTGTAAATCCAGTGGGTTTAAGAATGGAATGTCATCAAATAAAGGGGACATAACTGATTTAGTAAGATGTAGTTTGTACACAGAAGTTTTTGAGCTTCAACATTTCACATATATTAAAGGTGGGATGTTGGGCATCTGTGATGGGAGTTAGGGATCTAGTAACATACATATTATTATATATGTCTCTATAGATATTGGAGAGAATACTTAGGATGGATTCAGAGGAATATATCATATTCTCAGCCCTAATAGCTTCAATGCTTTTAGAAGGCCTTGGAATATGTATAATATTAGTCAACAGACCTGACAGTCATGTGAAGGTCATTCTCACCTCAATCAAATTTAATTAAGAAGATAAAATTAGCATTTTGTTTAGCTTGTAGTTTAATTTGTGATTTTATGCTCTCATTGTAGTTATGGAACAATGGTTGTTTAATTTTATTAATCAATTTTCTTCATCCATTATGTTTTTAGAATATATAACATGAATCATTAATATACCCTTAGTTCAGCATTAAAACAGCCCAATGGGTATTAGTCTTGGCCTTGTTAGAGTACAGGTTGTTCACTCATAGAATGAGGTTATGATTGATATCTGCTACTTGTTGAATGTCCAGTAAAGCAGGGTTTAGTATCCAGTTCCAAGAAAAAATGTCTTTTGTTGTGGTGAATCAAAATGTGATAGCAACCACTAAATTGTCAACAAAACAGCAGAGTAAAATGGTAACATTTTGTACAATTTTTAATAATTCTTTTGTAATTAAAAAAATCATTCTGAGTCCAGGATTTGTAGAAATGTAAAAAAATGTAACTTGTTCAGAATTAGGACAGATAGAACTAAAGGGATCAATGAAATTATATGAGCACTGTAAATCATGAATCATTCTGATGATGTTTTCTTTATAAGATTTAGCTGTTGAATGTCTTTCCCAAATAACATCAATAATCAATAAGAGTGCCCCAGTCTCCACCTCTAATCAAGCAGTGTGTCTATAGACTTTGATAGCATATTTATTATTAAAGCCAAACATTCACCTTTACTTGAACCAAGAGAATAAACTTTTAAAATCAATATTGGTTTGTCCATTGTATTATCAGAGTAGTTGGAATAAACTGTATTGAGAGTTGTGCATTTTTATCAGGATGGCTTCACCAGATTTGTTCTTGTGAATTCCACCAGCTACAACAACTTTGATCTATTTTTATATAAACTTTCCAATTGCTCTACTATCATATCAGTTTCTAAGAAAAAAAAAGCAATACACGTCCTGGATTAAAATAATAAATAGAAAAGTATGTATGTTTATTCTGAATCTGTATCTCATTTACTTCCTAGATCATTCTGTTTAGCGTAATGTGAAGTTTAAAATAAAGTAACAGAAACCAGGTAGCATCAATAGGCTGCACTTATCTCAACAGAAATGGATGTTTGACAGAGTAAAGGTAAGTGTCAAATACTATTAAAAAATTCTCTCCACTTCCTCCCCAGGCCTAGCACTAAACACCCGAAACTGAGACTAGTTTATAAGATGGTAAACAGTAAATATAAAGCTTCCTAATGCTGAATAACAAATTGCAGGCATATATTTAAAATTAGCATCCCAGTAATAGCTTTGCATACTCATCTAAAATACATCTACTGTTTTACTACAGCTTTAAATAGAAAACTATAATTTCAAATGTTGCTAAGAATACTACGAACATTAAAAGTTAAACAATAATTCTGAAAGCATACAAACCTATGGAACTGAAGAAAAATGTACACTAAATAAACAGATTATAACAAAAACAAAACAAATGGCTTGTACATATTGTGAATCACGCATTCTGCAGTTTTCCATTCATAAATTTAAACCATGGTCATCTGTGAAATGCAAATTTAATGAGGAAATGCATAGTTATGCAGTATAACAAAGGGAACATTTAAATAAGAAAATACCATTGAACACCAGAGTAATGAGGTATAGTTTATTTGAGTTAAAGTAAAAGGAGAGTATGATGCAGATATAAGCAAGTAGTATTTGAATGATAAAACTACCATACAATATCTAGAGGCTGTCAACAATCCCTACATGAAACTACAATTTGTGTATTGTTTGTTTAAGAATTAAGTGAAGCAAATAATGGCAAAGTACCAGCCATACATAGAAATAATAGTAAAAGGTAAACACACTACCCTAATGTACACATTAACTAGAGTTATAAATGGCAGTGACCATCAGCATTTATTTTCATTTTCTTACTCAGCAGTAAAACTAACCTTTAGTCAGGAACCTTGAAAAGTAGAAACAAAAGTAAGATGAATTTACATTTGGCAATAACAAATGGATTGTACAGAAGCAGTATACCACTAATGCGCATATCATGCCATTGTCATACAACAGACCTTTTCAGCCAGAATAGATATATCATGAAGACGTGCATTAACAAAGAAAGCAAGTGCCACAGTAATGCAATTATAGAAATACCTTGCAGCTTTTAAGCTTTGACAGCTTGAGATAAGAAAATATGTAATAATGAGGATTTATATGGCATTAACAAAAGTTTTTATTTCAGAGCAATTTATTCTTTTCAGAATATTTGGTACCTTATTCATACATGCAAAGACTCAGATGCTATTGAGGAAGAATGTAGATGAATACCTTTAAAATAGATTTTTGGGTGCATTAACTATTAAAAGAAATAAACAAAGTATCCAATATTTTCCAAGGTAAAGAAAGAAAACAGTTTTAAGTGAAAGTGCTCATTTTAAGTAACCAGTGCAAGATTAAATCTTTCCCCGGGCCTCCGCTGAAAATGGACCTACGTCCAATCGGACACTCCCGGTCAACAAATTTAAATAAAAAATTAAATAAATAAAATATTTTTCCATAGTTCCCATGAAGTTCAAACAAAACAAATAAAAATAAAAGATTAACATAAAGAAGGCTATTAACAACAGTGTGTTAACCCTTGTTTTTTGAAATGCAGGCAGACTGACAGCTGTTCTATAGGTAATAGCAAATCAAAACTAGAGATACATTTTAATATATCAAGTGAGTTTAGATATAGGCAGTTCTTGACTTGGGTCCAGAATTAAACTATAAACTGAAAACTAATGCCAGGTAATTAGACTGACAGTACAGTAAAAATGCAGCTTGCTAATGGGAAATAAACTTTAGGAAGATTTCATTAATAACATAGATACACTCTTGCCTAAAATACTTATCCCAAAAACAATAATGAGAAAAGGGAGAAAACCCTACATTACCCGTAGCTCAAAGGTTACCTCCAACAGACACGTCATTAGGTATTCACCAGAACCAAAGTAACTCACCCAAAGTAAGTACTAAAGCAACATGGTATCTCAATCAAGTTTAAAAGTACAGCATTTGTCCAAAATGTCCATTGCCTTTTATAAGCAGGCATTGTTACATGTGAAACTAAGCTTAGCTAGGAAAAAGATTTGAACATAGGTGTCCTTAATTAAGAATTAACAAAATGGAGAATGATTTCTTCTTGCAGTCTTATATTCTAGTGATAAATATAGTAATCAATTTTGCTTACAGTTTTGCCATTTAAAATTTTTCTTCTTTGCTGCTTTTATAATTCTCATTGACATATATGTGTGTCATGACTGTCTTGGTGTCTGTGCAACTGTGTCTAGGTATCTGAATGTGTGCGCACGCACGCGCGCGTGTGTGTGTGTGTGTGTGTGTGTGTGTGTGTGTGTGTGTGTGTGTGTGTGTGTGTGTGTGTGTGTGTGTGTGTGTGTGTGTGTGTGTGTGTGTGTGTGTGTGTGTGTGTGCACGTGTTTGTCTCCATAACTGCCTGCACAACAGTATTACATGCATTGGTTGGTACAGGTAACACTTAACAGAGCTGAATTATACTATGTTTGATTCAAACACGTGCAAATGAAATGCTAATCAGCTTTTGCTCCATGCGACCTCGGCATGTCTCTGAAGCTCCATAACACTACTACAGTGAGTACAACAGTGAAAAACTATTACCACTATGGAGCTAATTCTCTGAATAACTCCTCAGGTTCTGGATAATTTCTGTTAAGTCAGTTAAATCATACTTTCTGTGCTGACCTCCAAGCATGATATTGTTTAAAATACTTCTGCCTTCTAGGTGCAAAAGTTTTTCCTTTACAGCTGTTATTTATTTAGACTGAGAGTCTGTCTTTGATGAAATAATAGAAATTTTGTCCTCACAGGTTGTTTTTTCCTGTGGCAAACTGTAATTTTCAAAGCTTCTTTTAGTGACAGAACAGACAAATTTGTATCAGCAGCTGAGTTAGAAATTAAAGATTTTTCTCATCCTTGTCTAAATTTCTGTATCCTTTATCTCCTTCTTCTGGAGTATTTGTTACATGTGAATCCATTTCATGTCCTGTTTTGCTTGCCATGTTATTACAGATAATTTGTTAGCATGCTTCAGTTTGTGTAAGACAACTGTAGAAAACAAAATATCTGTACATCCAGTAGAATTTACTGGAAAACCAAGCAAAGTAGCAGCAAACTGTGAATAAGTATAGTCCCAAGTAAATGTGAAAAACCACTACTATAGCAATATTCAAAAAGAATGGTTATGGGGTACTAGGGTAAGGCCAATCTCCAAACAAATGGAACAGGCTAATTCAAGCACAAAAAGGGAAATTAACTAGGCTTAAAATGGCCTGCAAGGGCAGTTAGCCTAGTACTTGCCTATGAGCCTATGACCCTAATGACATATAATCGCAGTAAGCAAGCAAATCTAAATTACTTCAGATAAGGATTAGCTTAGTAATGCTCAAATGTTAAAAAGAGGAGACATCAACCATGATAATTTGATAATTAAAGCACTTGCATTTATATGCCTCTAATAGGTGGGCATTGAATTTTTTTTTTGAATGTTAAACATGGTTGACTTCTTCGAGGAAGTCACCAAAGTCCTGGACCAGGAAAAAACAGTGCTTACCACCTATCTTAACCTAGCCAACACATCTGAATCAATACTCCACTCAGGTATTATAGAGGAACTCTCCCAAATGAGAATTAACCCCTACATTACCAGATGTGTAGCCAATTGGCTCACCAGCTGGACACATACCATCAAAGTGGGTGACTTCACCTCTAGCAAAAGTCCAGTCACCAGTGGCGTACCACAGGGTTCTGTGCTGGGCCCCTTACAGTTCAGAATTTATTTCTTAGAGGTCCAGGTAAACTTGGACAGCCTGTGGCTGACCACGTTCACTGATGATTGCAAACTGAGGGCAATCACTGAGTCTTCCAACAATGTTAATATACTGCAGAGAGGGTTAACACAGACAAATGATTGGTACCAATGCCTCAGATTAAAGCTAAATGCAAAAGAAAATGCAATATTATTCCCATTGGAAAAGCTGACATCCCTGCTAATTACATTATAGACAGCACCCCCCCCCCAAGTGTAGACCCAGTGGTATGTGATCTGGGTACTCAGGTTGATAGCAATCTGAACCTTGACCACCATGTATCCACAATAGTAAAGAACTCCTTCTATGTGGCACATCTTATAAGTAAAGGCATCACATCTAGATCTAAGGATGTTATAATTCCATTACACTTGGCCCTCATCAGACCAATAACTGAGTACAAAGGTCCATTTTGCATGTACCTCCCCAGACAACTGCAACAATTGGAGAGACCACAGAGGTTTCTCACCAAGGGATTACAGGCTACACAAAACAAGTCTTACAAAGAGAGACTGAAAGCCCTATCACTGTGTTCTGTGTCCAACAGGTTGCTAAGGGCTGGCCTGTGCCTTTCTTATAGGGGAGTCTCTGACCCAACCCTTATGGAAATGCTACACAATTATAAATCAAACTGCAGGAGGGTCACTCACTCCAGGGATCTTAACCTTGCCTCTGACATAAACAGATCATGCTGGACAGACAGATACATCTCCCAGAGACTGCCACTTCTATGGAACAAGATTCCAGTTCATGTGAAACAGAGTCCCTCCCTGATCCTCTTCACATGCAACCTAGCTCAATGGATGGCTGACTGCAAATTCACTCCTGGGGTGGTACCCATGTCTATCCTGGACAGAGGAAGTCAGTATTAACTATCATAGACCCTTACTTCTGCGAACATCACTCACCTAACCACCAACAATTGTGGCAACTCAGGATTAATATGGATAGGCTTGTAAGGGCTCTAGGGCCATTAGCCTAGTAACCACCTATGAACCTATGAACCTATAAATCAGTGTTAATTGTTACAATTTCTTCTGTTGGGGGAGTAGCATTTTAACTGAATATAATTAGATTTAGGGTTTTGTGGTGTTGTATGGTTGCTTATATTTTTAAAGGGTGCTTTATGCATACTTTAATATTTTTACTGTATTTTTCCATAATAGTCCCATTATTATTTTGCTGTATATTTATTTTATTTATTTAATTAACATTTGTTAACCAGGAATGTCAGACTTGGAACAAAGCCAATTCTCAGCTGAGACCCAGGGAGAAATGTTCTAGATGCATGTCTTTTTAAATATATACATATATATCCTATTATAGTCTAAAGGAAATTATTCCAGTTTGGTTTACTTTACTTAGAATGTTATAACCAGTCCCTATGCATGTTTCTGAATGATATAATCAACTTATAGATATTTTATAAGGTTTACATTTTGTACTAGATATATATTTTATTCCCCTTCACTTTGGTATACACACACACACACACACACACACACACACACACACACACACACACACACACACACACACTCATAAAATCCATGTATGTATGTGTCAGGCATAATCTAGTGTATTAATGTACATTTGCTCTGCAGTGTGGAATATACTTTAGGAATAATCCATGAATGAGTGTGGGTATCAAAGGATTTTTGCTTGGTTGGTGTGGTTTGATCATGAGGGAGAAGCATGAGTGATCACTCAAAACCAGATACCCAACAGTCATGGATTATTACTATTATAAAATAACTTTACTTATGAAAGAAATTCCTTACCTTTCATAAATAGTCATTTTATGATGGCACTTTGGTGTTCTTCTGCATTCTTCTATTGTATTTTGTTGTACTGTACATGTGTACATACAAATATTTCAAGCATTCCCATTGTGATAAACTGTGAAGGCTGCCAGCCTAGCTAGATAGAATTTTGTAAATAATTCTAGGTAATTATGAATATTAATATGATCCACAGGCTTGTGTTACAAATGTAAGAAAACTGTGTTATGTGCTGAGCTTCAAAAATATAACCATACTGCACCCTGATGGAAAGAAAGCAGAAATGTGTATAAGCAATATGCCTATGTAATGTATGTTTCCATGCTAGAAAACTGGGGCATACAGAGTTAACTTGCAAACTCTAAGAAAATAAGCTGATAAGTAAATAATTTATTACTGTATGTGATCTCAAGCTAAAAGACAGGATGTCTGGGCTAGGAATTTCTTTCTATTGTCTTAAGACAGAGATAATTAGTAGGTTTCACATGTAAAGGTTTCACATGTAAAGTGTCTTTTATTGCTCTGACTTCCTGGCAGCTGCAGATCACATAAAAATGTTAAATTTTTAAGTTCTGTAAGCCTGGGAACTTAAGTAGAGGTGACAAGAATGATGTAATCTGAAATGAGTCAGCAGTGATATGTATTATCAATTTAAGAACTATCTCTCAGAGACAGAGAGTGCATTTTGTATTTTGTTCTGAAGATGACAACATACCACCACTTTGCCTTGTAAGCAGGATTTAGATCTTAGTATTTTTTGAGAGAGAGATAGGAATATAGCAAGATTAGTCTAGCTGTTTTCTATATTTATGTCAGACTGTCTTACAATGTTGTTTTAAAGTATTTCCTGTGATTTCTGAACTCTCTATTGTCACTGTGTTAAATTAATGAGTATTGTCTTGTGCTTTTATTATTTATTATTAAATATTTGTAAACCTTTGAACTCTTTTTTTTGCATGTATTTGGTGATACAGTGCAAGCCACTCCAATAGCCTTGCTGTTCGTCACACTCATCAATTGGATAATAATAACATTCCACAGTAGAATTGGACACCCTTTAGTAAGGGCCTTTATAGTAGCTAATAGTAGTGGTTGGTGGCAGTCAGTACTACCTTATGGTCTGGGAAGAAGTGGCATAGCTAGTGAACTGTGCCAGCCTTCCCCAGGAGTGTCTGTGTGTTGTATATAACTCAAATCTCAATGTGTGTGTGTGTGTGTGTGTGTGTGTGTGTGTGTGTGTGTGTGTGTGTGTGTGTGTGTGTGTGTGTGTCAGCTACTTGGGCAGGGACACGAAGCACTCGATGGACAGAGAGGGTGTTGGAGGTTTTGGCTTGACCACTTGGCTGAGATCTGAACCCTATAGCTGTGCCAGTGGGGAGTCTTACTGGGGATCTAGAGAGAAAGGGAAAAACCAGCCCCAGACTGACTGTGATCTCTGTGTGCTCTTAAAGGAAATTGTACTTTACTGTTTGTGTACTTGTTATCCTCCCAATGTGGATGCCCCTCACTGGTGTTAGTGGTGAGGATTCAGGCTCCTTGATTACTGGGCCAATGCATGGGCATAACATATTAATTGTTTGGCAGTGGTGGAATATCCACATCAGATATTAATTGATTGATAGTGGTGAGTAAGCCACATCACATATTAATTGGCTTGTAGTGGTGTGGATAGTGAATTCCTGTAGCTTGTGTACAGTGATCACTGAAGATGTTTTTGTACTCTAAATCAGCCATGCAGTGAACATTCACAGTTCAGATCACAATTATTTTATTTCTTTTGTTAGCTTAGTTAGTCAGGAAGAGCAGGCAAGCATGTCAGCAGAGGAGTATGGCAAGCTGACAAGGAGCCAGTTGGCTGCGATGTGCCAGGCTAAAGGACTGATACATGGAAATCTGACTAAGGCAGACATGATTGCACATTTGGTAACAGCTGCATCTGAGAATAGTAACCAGGAAGATGATCAGACTGGCTGTGGAGATGTACAGCACTGAGAGAATGGACAGCTCAACTATTCTACAGAGGACTTAAAAATCCATCTGGAGCTAGAGACTTGAGTTGGAGGCCAAGCATTTGGAAATAGAAGCAGCAGAGAGACTGAGGCATCTAGAGACTGAGGAAAATGAGAAACTGAGGAAGCTGAGGAGAAGGAGAGACAGAAGCAACATGAAAAGGAGATTCTGACTCTTCGCCAGAGTCATGGAGGTAATGCAGAAGGGAGTAACTGAATCCCAGAAGCAACAAAGGTCAGTAAATTTCTTCCACGGTTTACAGAGGGGGGTAATTTTGATAGTTTCATTCATATGTTTGAGAGGGTATGTAAATAGTATAATGTTGACCAGGGGCACTGGGTACAGTTCCTGACCCCCTTACTCCATGGTAAAGCTGTAAATGTTTTGTCTAAGCTGTCTGACAATGACTTTTTAAATTATAATGCTGTAAATAATTGTTTGCTAGAATTTTTTTAAGCTAACACCTGAAGCTTATAGGAAAAGTTTTGTGAGCACAGACGCAAGGCAGATGAACGTGTGTGTGTGAATATGTTGCTGAACTAAGCACTTATTTTCATAGGTGGGTGAGTGGATGTCAGGTCACCACTTTTGAAGGGCTGGCAGACCTTTAAGTGAAGGTACAAGCCCTTTTCACTTTGCCTGAGGACACGAGGATCTGGTTAACAGATAGACAATGCTCTACTACAGATGAGTTGGGGAAGAAAGGAGACCTATAGCTTGTAAGCAGGGCATCCCTGTACAGGAAAGGGACACCCAATGCTGCTCATGGGTCTAAGGGAACCCATGGTGGGCAGCCCAGACTGCCCCAAGAGAATCTGCTAGTAACAGGGAAAGCAACTAGTCCAGGCACACATCCATGACCTAGGGTTAAATGTTTTGAATGCAACCAGTGGGGCCATGTGGCATGTAGATGCCCACTGAGGCAAGGTGGGGAACAAAAGGTGAGGGAGCCAATAAGTGGGAATGACAAAATGCCAATAGTAGGTTGTATTGAGACAGCAGGGGTACCAAACTACCATCCTGCAGATGTCCTGATAGGGAAGGATTTTGATAAGGCAATACTGTGTGTTAATACAGTTACACTCAGTCAGGCTTGGAAACAAGCAGGTGGGTCTGGTAGCCTGGGAGAGACCCAGACAGACCGCACACTTGCAGCCAGGACTGGTGAGGTGATTACTTCAGGGAGGGAGCTACCCTATAGCAGTGAGACTGAAGGTGAACCACAGCTGCTTGTGGATACTGATGTTCCATTGGACAGAGTGACTGCAAGGGCAGAGATGAGTAGTAGTACCCAGGCTGACAGTGAAGCACTGCTGTCAGAGGATACCAGACTTCCTGTGGAAGGAGAGCTGGGAAGGGTTACAGAGAGAGTTGAGACAGGTTCAGGTTTCAGACCCTACATTACAAGGCCTGAGAGAAGTAGCTAGTGAGGCACCTGATTGTCAAGGGAAGGGGGATTCTGTATACTGGGACAAAGGGTTACTGTACAGAGAGTGGACCCCTGAGGGAGGGCTAGAGGGTGAGAGGATACTACAGTTGGTAGTGCCTAGAGCCGACGGTCTGGCACTTCTAGCCATAGATAAAACAAAGACACTTGGTTGAGAAAACCACTTTATGAAGCAAAGCTTTTGGGAAGAACCCTTCTTCAATACCCAAAAGCTTTGCTTCATAAAGTGGTTTTCTCAACCAAGTGTCTTTGTTTTATCTGTGTTTTTGCAGCCAGTGGTTCTTACTTCTAGCCATAGCCCAATGATATTCCCTTTGCAGGTCATATGGGCATAAAACGTACAAGGAGACATATTATGCAGAGCTTTTATTCGCCTTGGATTTCCAGAGGTGAAATAGGATACTGCAGGACCTTTGAGCACTGCCAAAAGGTAGGCAAGGCAGGAGACAAGGTGAAAGCTCCTTTGATGCCTTTGCCTCTGATTGAGGAGCCATTTCAGAGGGTAGCTATGGATATTGTGGGACCTCTGAGTACCCCAAGTTCAACAGGGAAAAAGTATATCCTAGTGGTACTAGATTGTGCTACAAGATACCCTGAGGCAGTGGCTTTGTCCTTTTGAGGCAGAAAAGGTGGCAAATGCTTTGTTAGAGATTTTCAGCAGGGAAGGTTTCCCAAAATAAATACTGACTGACAGAGGTGCCAATTTCATGTCAGACCTGCTGGCTTGTCTGTGAAAGTACTGTGGGGTGAAGCACCTAAAGACCACCCCCTACCATCCCTGGACTAATGGTCTTGTTGAGAGGTTAAACTCTACACTCAAGTCTATGCTACGGGCATTTGCAGACCAGTTTAAGAGGGAGTGGGACAAATATTTGCCCATCTGTTGTTTGCTTACAGAGAGGTTCCCCAGGAATCCACAGGTTTTTCACCCTTTGAGTTGTTGTATGGGCATAGGGTGAGGGGGCCTCTAGATCTAATCTGTGATGAGTGGGAAGGTGAGTGTGAATCTCACAAGGAGTCTGTTGTGGCATATGTCCTTAACCTCAGGACAAGGCTTAGGGAACTCATGGGCTTGGCCCAGGAGAACCTGGCAGAAGCCCAACAACAGAAAAAGTTCTGGTATGACAGGGATGCTCAAGCTAGAGAGTATGCTGTAGGGCAGCAGGTAATGGTTCTCATTCCTGTCAGACACAACAAGCTGTAGGCAGCTTGGGAGGGACCCTACAAGGTGGTAAGGAAGGTCAGTGATGTTAACTACATGGTAGAACTGCTAGGCAGGGGGCAGGGGCACAAACTGTACCATGTTAACATGATGATGTTATATATCACTAGGTGGGTTACAAACTGGCTCACAGATAGAACCCACAGTGTGAAAGTAGCTAACCCCAAGTCAGACTACCAACCAGTCACGAGTGGTGTCCCACAGGGATTGGTCCTGGGTCCTCTCCTGTTTGGTATCTGCTTCTCAGAAGTCCAGGCCAAGACGAAGGGACTCTGGCTGACAATGTTCGCAGATGATTGTACGTTGAGAGCTATTATTAACTCCCCAAGTGATGTTGACATCCTACAGAAAGGCCTCACTAAGACGAACAACGGGTGTAAAAACCATGGCCTTAAGATCACTGCCAAAAAATGTGTCATCATCCACTTTGGGAAAAACCCAGTTCCCATGAATTACCAAATCGATGGTAGTCCACTGAACACAGAAGGCATTATAAGAGATCTGGAAACATAGGTTGACAGCAGCCTCTCTTTTGACCACCACATTGCCACTGTGGTCAGAAAGTCCTTCTATGTGGCACATCTCATTATTAAGGGTTTTGCATCCAGGAAAAAAGAGGCCATTGTCTCCCTCTACTCTTCCCTCATTAGACCAATCATTGAGTATAATGCCCCATTTGGCATGTACCTCACTAGACACCTGCAACAACTGGAGAGGCCACAAAAGTACCTCACAAAGAGGATCCTAGGCCTTAAACACTTGTCCTATATGGACAGACTCAAAAAACTCCAACTATTTTCTGTCTCATATCGCCTACTTAGAGGTGATCTCTGCTTCGCTTACAAAGCCATGTCTGACCCAGCTCTGTTAGAAATGCTACATCTAAAGAAATCCCAATCCCTCTGCACCACGCACTCCAGAGACCCCAACCTCATTACCACAATCAACAGAATGTGCTGGAGGGACAGGTTCATAACCCAGAGACTCCCCATGCTATGGAATAGACTTCCCATACATGTCAAACAGAGCATCTCACTGGCCCTCTTCAAGAGAAATCTTGATGAGTGGATGGGAAATTAAAAATTCACCCTGGGGATCACTCTAGTGGCTCTACTCAACAGAAACAGTGGGAACTAAGGTCAGGTGGCACAATGCCAGGGTAATCCTATGGGCTAGGCTTGTAAAGGCTCCAGGGCCATTAGCCTATTACACACCTATGAACCTGTGAACCTATAAAACCTTACCATGATAGGGGGTCCTTGTGCTGAGTATTTGCAGTGGATTGCAGGAGGAGTCTAAGGGAGATCTGGTGACTGATCTCCTCAGTGAGGCTTGGACTGACACCTCAGTGGCAGGGGTAGCAATGATCCAGCAGCTGTCTCCTACCCAGGTTCAAGAAATCCAAGCAGTGTTACAGGACTTTGGGGACATGTTCACTGGGAGAATGGGGTGCACCCACCTGGTGCAGCACCATGGTGATACAGGACCCCAAAGGCCTATTGGGTAGGCCCTTTATAGGGTGCCTGAAAGAGTCAGACTCTGAGGGAGAAGATACAGGAAATGTTGGAACTAGGGGTAATTCAGGAGTCCAACAGTCCCTAGGCCTCCCCAGTGGTGCTGGTGCCAAAGAAGGATGGCAGCACCAGGTTATGTGTGGACTACAGGAAATTAAATAGTCACACAGAGTCAGATGCTTACCCCATGCATGGGACAGATGAAGCCCTAGAAGAGTTGGGTGGGGCTAAATATCTTACTGCCATTGATCTTACCAAGGGTTACTGGCAGGTGCCCTTGACTCCCAGTGCTAGATAAAGGTCAGCCTTTGTGAATCATTTTAGCTTGTATGAGTTCACAAAGATGCCCTTTGGTATGAACAATGCCCCACCTACTTTCCAGAGGCTGGTAGAACATATCCTAGCAGGAGCAGGAGATTTTGCCCTTGCTTACCTAGGTAATATTGCCATCTACAGCCATTCCTAGCAAGAGTACTTTCAGTATGTCAGGGAGGTGCTGGGCAGACTACAGAGGGCAGGCTTGACCAGTAATCCCAGCAAATGTCAGGTGGGTATGGCAGAGGTCTCCTACATGGGACATGAGTGATAAGATCAGGCCAGAACCTGCCAAAGTGGAAGCCATTCAGGCATGGCCTGCACCTGTTACCAAAAATCAGGTGAGGGGATTTTAGAGATTGCAGGGTACTACAGAAAGTTTGTCCCCAGTTATAGTGCCCACAGATTCTCCCCTCACAGACTTGACAAGGAAAAACAGGCCATATAAGGTAGTGTGGACCATAGCATGTGAGAAAGCATTCCAGAAGCTTAAAGAAGCTTTGGGAGGACCCCCAGTATTAGCCAGTCCAGATTACAGCAAATAATTTATTGTGCAGGTGGTTGCTTTGAACCATGGGGTGAGGTAGGGGCTGTACTTAGCCAGATTTCTTCAGAGGGAGAAGAGCACCCAGTGGTTTACCTCAGTCGTAGGCTCCAATCCAGGGACGAATGCTATGCAGCTGTAGAAAAGGAATGTATAGCCATAGTGTGGGCACTGCAGAAACTTCAGCCTTATCTGTATGGAAGGAAATTCACTGTAGTTACAGATCACAATCCCCTAACATTGTTACATTGAGCCAGCCAGCAAAATGCAAAGTTACTAAGGTGGAGCCTAGGGATGCAAGCATATATGTCTGTGCAGCACCGCAGTGGGGTTAGCAATGCCAATACAGATGGGCTCTCAAGACAGGGAATGGGGTAAGGTACACCCAGATAGAATCAACCCTCTCAAGCAACGTTGCTCAGGGGCCACTTGAAAAACTAGCTTGAGTTCTCAGATTGGAAAGAAATGTGATAAACTGTGAAGGCTGCCAGCCTAGCTAGATAAAATTTTGTAAATGATTCTATGTCATTTTAAATATTAATATGATCCACAGACTTGTGTTACAAATGTAAGAAAACTGTGTTATGTGCTGATCTTCAAAAATGTAACCACAGTGCACCCTGCTGGAAAGAAAGCAAAAATGTGTATTAGCAATATGCCTATATAATTTATGTCTTCATGGTAGAAAACTGGGACATACAGAGTTAACTTGCAAACTCTAAGAAAATAAGCTGATAAGTAAAGAATTTATGACTGTGTGTGATCTCAAGCTAAGAGACAGGATGTCTGGCTAGGAGTTTCTTTCTATTGTCTTAAGTCAGAGATAATTACTAGGTTTCACATGTAAAGTATCTTTTATTGCTATGACTTCCTGGCAGCTGCAGATCACACAGAAATGTTAAACATTAAGTTCTGTAAGCCTGGGAACTTAAGTAGAGGTGACAAGAATGATGTAATCTGAAATGAGTCAGCAGTAATGTGTATTGTCAATTTAAGAACTGTCTCTCAGAAATAGAGAGTGCATTTTGTATTTTGTTCTGAAGCTGACAACAACTCACCAGCACTTTGCCTTGTAAATAGGATTTAGATCTTAGTATTTCTCTTAGAGATATATAGGAATATAGCAAGATTACTCTAGCTGTTTTCTATATTTATGTCAGACTGTCCTACAATGTTGTTTTCAAGTATTTCCTGTGATTTCTGAACTCCCTATTGTCACTTTGTTGAATTAATGAGTATTTTCTTGTGCTTTTATTATTTATTATTAAATATTTTAACCTTTTAACTGTGGCTGTTTTGTGTTGAGATAATTTAAGCTCTTAGAGTACTTGCATGTATTTGGTGATACCGTACAAGCCACTCCAATAGCCTTGCTGTTTGTCACACTTACCAATTGGATAATAATAACATTGCACAGTAGAACTGGACACCCTTTGATATGGGCCTTTATAGTAGCTGATAAAAATGGTTGGTGGCAGTTGGTACTACCTTATGGTATGGGCAGAACACCCCTCACTGGTGTTATTGGTGAAGATTGAGGCTCCTTGATTACTGGGCCTGCACAGGCATAAAACCCATAATAACTGTCCAAGTTGTTCTTAAAATATCTAAACTAGTACTTGCAGCAATGTAATTTGGTAGTCTATTCCATGCATCAGCTACTTTCTCAGAGAACCAATTCTCTTATTCCTATATAATCTCCTCCATGGTTTGTCTGATGATTTGTTACTTCTCTTTGATAACCCCAAACATTCCCAGAGCTAGGTGTCTCTAAATGTCCTAAAAACATGAATAAGGTCTCCTCTTAAATATCTGTATGAGACACTTATGAGTTCATATATTTTAATCTTTCATAATAACATAAATTTTTACATCCATGAATGTCCTTGGTGTATTTCCACTGTATGCTTTCCAATTTACTCATGTTTGTTTTCTTATAAGCTTTCCATACTATTATTCCATATTCTAGTGTGGGTCTAATGCAACTTACAAACAATGGTTTCATCATTTCTGACCTCATAGATTTTATATTTTTTATACAGCTTGAAGTCCTGGAGAAAATTGAGAAGTTTTGTCTGGGCTGCCCAAAGTACCAAAACACAGCCCTCAGTGCAGGTTTTAGGGACACTCTTATACCAATGCCTATAACTACTATTCCTTCTGAAACAATAGCTATGGATATTTTTGAATCTTTAGTGAGGTCCAGCATTAGGTTGCAGTGTATATACTTAGTAATATTAGATCATGCGGCTAAGTTCCTAAAACTGATTCTTCATAGAAACACAAACTCTAGGTTTATAGCAGAAGGACTCTTGTTATTGTTCTCAAAGGGAGACAGACCAAAAACAATTCTGATAGGCCAGGGTATTTCCTTTTTGTCTAAAAGCATGCATGGCCTATGTCAGTGTTTTAAGATAAAGCAGCTAAAGTCATCTACTTATAATACCACAAACATATGGCCTTATAGAACATTTTAAAAGAATGTTAAAAAAGCTGGCTCTGTTCTTGCTCAAAACCAGGATAAACTATATCCCTAACTGTGGACTAATTCCTATTCATACCTACATCTCCTTACTCACCCTTCTTCACTCACTTCCTTACTTCTATCAATGTCTCTGCCCTAGCTTTCTCTCTAAATATGCCATAAGCCTGTTTTTCTCTCACTTCATATTACAATTCCTGTTTGTATTTGTGACAACCCACCACTGGACCAGTAATCAAGGATCCTCAATCCTCACCACTGTCACCTGTGGGGAACATTCACTGGGAGGATAACAGGTACACACACAGTATTTCCAGATGCAGCTCTCTGCATCAAGTGCAATTTCCCTTAAGAGCACACACAGACCAGTCAGTCCAGGACTGCTTTCTCCCTTTTACTCCAGATCCCCAATAAGACTCCCCACTGGCACAGCTATAGAGTTGAGTCCTTAGCCAGGGTTCCAAGCCAAGTCCTCCAACACTCTCTCTGTCCAACCAGTGCTTTGTGTCCCTGCCCAAGTAGCTGACACACACAGACACACCCTTGGAGACTTGTTTTACACATGCACACATCTGGGAAAGACTGGCACAGGTTTATTAGCTATGTCCCATTCAGCCCAGACTATAAGGTAATTACCACTGCTACCAGAACCACTCACCAACTACTTTAAGGCCCTTAACAAAGGGTGTCCAGTTTTACTGTGTAATATTAATACTAATACAAATGGTAGTTTGACCAAGAGCAAGACTATTAGGAGTAGCCCACACAGTGTCACCAAATAAATATGCAAGTATTCTGAAAATTTAAATATCTCTACAAAGAATAAAAGGCTTAAATATATTTAATAATAAATAATAAAAGAACAAGACAATACTAAATATATATTCAGAGTGACATCAGAGTTCAAATCACAGGAAACATTTAAAATAACATTGCAGGACAGGCTCAGACAAATAAAGATAAACAATATCTAAACTGAGCTTTACTATATTCCTGGCTGAAGCTAATAGAATTGCTATACCCTAATAACTTACTTAAAAGAGCAGGCAGATGATGTGGTGTATGGTACTTTTTGCTGTTGTCAGATCCAAGACAGAATGCAGAATGTCCTGTCTCACTAAGAGCCTTCTCAAAATAATATTGAAAATATTACTTCTGAGATAGCTTGCAGAATGATATCATTTCTAGTCATCTGACTT
>NC_056745.1:547576076-547611076 GCF_019279795.1 Protopterus annectens | reverse complement strand
AAGCTGAGCTTTAAGAAATACAATGGATTTTAAATGAGATATTTTTTAATTTGTATATTATAATCCAAACCACTAATTTTTTAACAGAGTTTGAATATGGTTTTAAAATATTAAGTACAAAAGATTATTTATAAGAAAGTATTTGATTTTAAACATATACATACAAAACACTTTTTAAGTAACTAAGAATGAGGTGTAATTAACTTTTGATTGGTAATGCAAGTTTATTTGTCCGTTTGAATTAATAAGCATTAAATGATTGGTTAAATTAGATCAAGTTAATGTATATTAATGAAATTTTATCATGGCTTTTGTATCTGATGAAGTCCATTGTGGGACGAAAACGCGGAGGTTTAATAAAGCGTTCATTTTGTGGAAAAGAGTGTATAGTGAATTCCAGCTTTTCAACTCCTTTTTGGACTCCTTTTTTTTGGATTTATTATAAACACCATAACATCATGACAAATTACCCACAATTTCGGGCCACATACTTTATTTGTTGCTCCACAAGATTCAAATCACCCACTACAAATCCAATTATTACTTCACTGTTAGTTATAACTCCCCATCAGTGCCTTTCAAGATCACAGAAATTACCTTTACACCACTGAGTTGTTAAGCATCAAAAGAAATATCTTCTTGTTTGGGAACTTCAAATGTCCAAGTATTGCCTATTAATCTCCAAAATTTGATGTGCTTAAGTCACTCTGGTGGTGTAGAGGGATGAAGTCCTAACTATGGCCCAACCTATTTGGGTTTAATTAGCAGCTCAGGTGACTGATAGAGTGGCAGGAAGGGATGTGTATCACCATCCCTGGGTGGGAGGCCGAGCCTCTGTGCATCTCCTACGATGATCCCTGTTGGAGCCTGGGGAGTGCGCAATGTGAAAATATCGTCTAAAAGGGGAAATGATGGAGACAATGGCTAAGCTGCTACTCAAATGTAGCAAAATGCTGCATGTCTCCATTGATGAAAAAGGGTAAGTTAAAAAAAATGGCTTGATGTAGGACCAACCCTCCAGGACATCCTTAAGATCCTCACTGGCCATGATGTAAATTCAAGCATTGGTCCAAGGATAGATTGTCGATCCAGTCAACCCAGGAAATGACATGGGACTCCGAGACAGCTTTCAGAATGAGGGAAGGGGAGATAAAGAGCAAAAAAAAAGGTGTGCTCAGCATTTACTTCACTTTGTTAATAACAATGTGCTGAACAAACTGTAAAGCTTCTACTGGAGACCATAATATCTTTGACCTGGCCCTTACCAACCTAGCACCCACCTGTACCTCGGTTGTCACATCTTCATCCATTGTTAAATCTGGCTGCAATTCAATCGTCTTCTCTCTCAGGCTGTGAGATACCACCACCAGCCAAATTAAATCATATTTAGGAACTACTTCAGGGCAAAACTGCATCAACTTGTAGAAGACTAAGGCAAATTCACAACAATACCCCCAGAAATGGACCCAACTGATAAGTTTGCCACATTCACCTATGACTTTTATCAGCACAGTACTCATCTGCCCTAAACATAATGGTAAATTCGGGAACAAACCTATTTAGTAGAACTTCTGTATTAACAAGCTGTATAACATGAATGAAAATCATGAAAGTTTTAAGAACTCCCCATCTGCTACCTCAAGACTGTACTGAAACATTCCATCAAGAAACGTAAGAGCACTATTAGAAAATGTAAAGTGGTGTGTGGCTAGTCTAAGAGGAATTGATTCTGTAAGGGTCTCTCAGTGCAGTGACAGTTTTAACACCTCTGCAGTAATGTGAGGAGGGGACTCAAGTCCTCTTGAACTAGAAAAAAAAAACACTGAACAAAGACCTGCAATATAATCACTTTTCTGTCTGTAGCTGGATAACGTCTAAGTATAGTGTAAAACAACATCTGAGCCAAACATAAATGAGGGTGATTAGAGGCAGAAAAGATGCAGTCCTTTTACAGAAAGCAAAGAAAATAACAGTGACCCTCACAAATCCCATTATATGTCAATGGCATGGGAATTCAAAGTTACTTCCTTTTGTCTGGCATGAGTCATACAAAGGATTATGGAAAAGAGAAAAGGTTGAGGGAGAACAAGATCACATTGATACAGCAAGCTCCATTGGTAGCCATGTTGTAGAAAACAGGCTAAAATTACAAATAAAGCACTTAGAGTGATTTTGAGGTGTTAAAATAGGTCAGGAAACAAAGACAGAGTGAAAAAAAACTTTTTTAGTTCGAGGGTGGAGTTTTCCTTTAAAGTTATATATGGTTAGGTATCTATGATCCTTGTGATTGCTTTCCTAGTACTGTTACTATGTTCCTATGTTCTTATCTGCTTGAAGAATTTGGATTCACATCATCCTAAAGTATAGGCAATGTTAGATTCCCTAAAACTGGGCTTACTGTTTATGCCTTAAAATGTAAAATAGAAATGACAGAAATATGGTATCTGACTGAAATGTTGCTAAAGTAGTTAGGAAAACCTTCTATATCACCCACCTGATCATGAAGGGATTCACATCTAGATCAAGGGAGGTCATCGTCCCCCTGTACTCATCACTTATTAGACCTATGATTGAGTACAATGCCCCGTTCGGAATGTATCTGACCAGACACCTGCTACAGCTTGAAAGGCCCCAAAAGTTCCTCACCAAAAGGATAAAGGGTCTCAAAAATATGTCTTATGCTGCCCGACTGAAAGAACTCCAGCTCTATTCAGTCTCATACCGCTTGCTCAGAGGTGACCTGTGCCTGACATATAAGGCCATGTCAAACCCAGATTTGATGAATATGCTTCACCTCAAAAAATCTAGATCCCTCAGAACCACAAGGACGGGAGACTTAAACCTTGACACGGTTATAAATAGAACGTGCTGGAGGGACAGATTCATCACCCAGAGACTCCCTATGCTGTGGAACAAAATCCCGGTACATGTGAGGCAGAGCACCTCTCTGGCCTTGTTCAAGAGGAATCTTGACCAATGGATGGGAGATTGCAGATATACCCCAGGGATTACTTCAGTGTCACTGCTTGACAGAGGCACAGCAAAATGATAGGCATAGTTTTTATTCAAACTAAAGGGGTGGCGAAAGCCACATAACTATGGGCTAGGCTTATAAATGCCCTTGGGCAGATAGCCTAGTATGAACCTATGAACCTATGAACCTATAAGTGATTTGGAAGAGAATTACTAAATACCAGAAGGAAAGGGTTGAATCTGTTATGGAAAGGCAACTTCCTCAAATTAAGAAATAGGTACAGGCCTTTTTAGGTCTTGCAGGCTATTGGAGGAAATTCATACCCTATTTTGCCTCTATCTCATGCCTCGTCACAAACTTCACTAAAATCAGTTGGATTCTAGAGGTTAAGGCAGAAACAATTTTGATGTTCCTGTTTTTTGAAGAAGTTCATTGTACTCCCAGATACCTCAGAGGTGAGGCTTAGAAGCAATTTTGTCCAAATGGATGCTGTATAAGGAAGGCCCAATCTACTATTTCAGAAGAAAGTTGTTCAAGGCAGAAACTACATATTTCATGATGGAGAGATAATATCTAACCATTAAGTAGGCCTTAGAGTCTTTATGTTAGCTTTGACTGGGCAGGAACTTTACCCTAATGATGGATCACACTCTCCTACAAGGAGTCCTGAACTGCAACCATTCAATTTTCAGATACAGCACCATCCTGATGTTTACCATCATAATGTGGACATCTGTTGAGGGCTCACAAAGCTTCCATGAGGCTTGAAGATAATGGGTTCATCCTGTGGGCTCATCTGTAACAAAACCATGTGTTAGACCTAATCTGGTGTATTAATGTGCATTTGCTCTGTGATGTGGAATATATTTGCTGTTAACATTGGACATGATCTATGTCTTATATGTATTTGAATGTGAAGTGTAATGAAAAAACATGACCCCTCTATGGGAAATGCTGGTATATGGGATCAGAGCAGCTCTAAACCTGCACCTATTTAAAGGCAAGAGCAAAATGAATGAATCAGAAAGTTGCTTTGAGAGAAGATCCAGAGGAGTATGGAACATTGCTGCGTGAAGGAGAAACAAACTGAGTTCAGATCACTGGCTCCAAGATGGGTGTCTGCACAGAGACATCATGCTAGTGGAAGTGCTAGTAACACAAAACCTGTATAAAGCTCTAGAGCTTGTTGTGTAAACATGTCTGCATCAAACGTTCTGTTTGTGATTATCAGCATCAAAGTTTAATTGCATATTTTTGGTGCCTGTGCTTTGCATAATAACCACTAGATAAGAAAAAGTACCAGTTGTTTACTGAAACAGCACCATTTTTTATGCTCTTTTTACCTTTGATGAAGTCTGCCTGCTATTTTACATTTTAAAGCACTTGTTTTAGTTAATGGACTGCTGGTGTCTGCTGTTTAAAATTTCACAGTATGTATAATCATAGAGACACGTGTATATTTTTATATATATCTACACACACACACACACACACACACACACACACACACACACACACACACACACACACACACACACACACACACACACACACACACACACACACACACACACACACACACACACACACACACAGATCATACGTTCTCATAAAAGCATAGGCAGAAGTCAATAACTTAGAAAATTGAATAAGACAGTACAGAAGCTGTGGGACAATAAAATAAAGTGTCCCCAAAAGTATTTTTTCTTACTTAAAGCTATGCTAAAACGCTATTAAAATTAAAGTTCCAACTAAATAAACAAATGTAGACACGTCACATTTTGATGCGTTTGAACTCTCTAACACAAATATTTTGAGACTAATGCTATAAACTTGCATGTTACATTATACTAGCTTATACACTTTCATTGTCATTATTTAGTGGAGAAGAAAAAAGGAAAGAAAATAAGACAAAATGAGGTTTGTAAACTTATGTGAGAATAAGATAAATCACACAGAATGCAGTACCATCAATGTACTGTAAAGCATGCCTTCATGTATTTCTAGATAACAGAGCACCCATTCTAAACCAAATTCCTTTATCAAGTCTTAGCTTGTAAGCTGTCTATTTGTTTCTTTAAGGAGAGGAAAATTGACTAGTAGCCAGATTCAATAAAGCCTACATGGTCCATTTACACAGTGACACACACACACACACAGCAGCACACTATTTTGGATTCAGTAACAGCTCTCACTCCCATGCAAACAAGGTAAACACTGTGGCATAAGCAGCTGAATTGCATGCTAGTCAACCAATCCAAGATGCAGGAGCTATTCAACAAGCTATAAAGCAGCCATGTAGACTCAGTGCTGGTTTTCCCTGAAAATTCCAAAACCTATAGGAATACAGCCACGGAAAAGAGTCTACACAGAAACACTGTTAGGGGCTCCTATGTGCAACAGGCTGAAGTCTATGCTGCTGCTGCTGCTAATAGACCAAGGCCAAGAAAGAGAAGATTTTCAGACCCTGGGTAACTTATCACAACCTACATGATGTGGAAATGGTAGAGCACTACAGGATGGATAGAGACACACTACAGGAACTCTACAACCTCTGTCATCCTCAGCTCAGAGCCAGGGCAATCCAAAGTGAAACCATCTCAGTGGAGACAAAGGTATGTGTAGCACTTAGAATCCTAGCTACAGGTAACTTTCAGAGACCAACAGGGGACATGCTGGGGGTGTCACAGGCATCGGCATCCAGGATCCTCCATCACTTCTTGAATGCTATGCTCTAACATGCCAATGATCACATATATTTTCCCAGTAATCATGAGGAGAGGGTAAGAAACATGCAGGAGTTCTACCCTGTAGCACACTACCCTAAAGTACTGGGTGCCACAGACTGCACAGATATAGAAATTACAGCACCATCTGGGGAACAGGGAAGGCTCTACATAAATAGAAAGGGCTTCCACTCTATTAACTGCCAAGTCATGTGTAATGTCAAAGAAGTTATCCTGAACATGTGTGCTGGTAACCTTGGCAGTTACCATGACTCACATATCTGGCACACTTCTAAACTGTATCATATGTTCACTAGGGGGATATCCCACAGGGTCATTTACTTGGGCATGCAGATTATTCACTGGAACCATGGCTGATGACACCCATCAGAAGTGCACACACACCTGCCGAAGAACACCATAATGAGGCACACACTCAAACCAGAAATATCACAGAGTGTGTGTTTTGGGTGCTGAACTTGCGGTTCCAGTGCCTAGATACATCTGGGGGAGCCCTGCAGTACAATCCATAAACATGTACTGAACTATTCACAGTATGTACCATGTATACAACATCATCCTGAGAAAACAGCTTCAGCAAGATCAACAAGGGGAAGGAGCACACCTCTCACCACCAATGCTAAGGTCACCACAGCCACATGCAGATGAGGAGTCAGAGGGGAACCAGCAGCTGCTGTGGGTGTAGGCTTACGTAGTCATGCTCAATATGCCATCGCATTGGCTAAGAGACAACACATAGCACACTCACACACCACCTAAGGGCCTAAGTCCTTCCTCCTACACACAACACTCAAAACTGTTTCCTTGTGCTCAGCACTTGCTCAGAATTCATTGTAACCCCTAAATAAACTACAAATTACTACAGCACTCGACTTTCCTCACTTGTCAAGAGGAAAACAGTTCTTAGTACTTAAATTAATAAGCACCTATCCAGGCACGTTCATGGGTCAGCTCCCGGTGTTTTCTCCTGTCCACCTGTTGAATCTGGGCATCTTGGGGCAATGTAGCAATTGCCTCATGTACACTGACAACCCTCTCCTCCTACCACCCAACACTACAACCTGTGAGAGATGCACTTATAGAGCCAAACTGGAAGCCAAGCTCTCTCCAGCCAAGACTGGACTAGACAGTCAAGAGGAGAAGGTTAACACCTGCACCACACCACACTCAACACATAGTCCTTCAAAAGCCATACTACCAAAACCCACACATGGAAACACAAAGCACACACCCACATTCATGGAGGCTCTCAATAACAATCTTCCCAAGCAACAGAGACCTCCCAAGCTGAAATGCAGACAACCACCACCCCCCAACACTACCCAAATGACACATAGCCCACAAAATCAGTGTGCCACTCAACCTCAGCCCAAAAGGAAAAACAACGAACACAACACACTAGTCATAGGTGACTCTATAGTCAGACACACTGATGTCCCACTCATCAGGCTAAACAAGGAGAAAGTTACTGTCAGCTGCCTGTCAGGTGCTAGGATCCACCACATAATGCACGCACTCAGGTCACTCCACAACAAGTACAAATATGAGTCTGTCATTGTCCATGTTGGTGTGAATGACCTGAAATGTACCTCCCTGGACTACATGAAAAGAGACATGCTGGAGCTCTCAATCTTTTAGCCCAGGCAGGTATGACCCTAGCCCTGAGTAGCATCCTGCCATTGCCAAGAATTATACCACAGTACAAGGACAAAATGATTGACTTCACCAATTGGCTAAGATTCTGGTGTCATTCTAAGGGGATCCAGTATCTGTCTGCCTGGGTTGACATGGTCGACAGACCACGATGCTTTTCCAGAGATGGCCTGCACCTGTCGCCCCTGGGATTCTGGATACTGGCTAAGGCTCTTGCCGCCCCTATAGTGCCTTTTTTAGGCAAGGTTCAAATGCTAAATCACCACCGTAACAGGTACAAGCAAGCAAACTCTGAGGGTAATGCTACTCAGTGCTAGAAGTCTAAACCTCAAAATGCACTCACTCGAGGCACTCCTTAAAATGGAGAAAATTGACATCTGTGCAGTGACAGAGACTTGGTTCAAGGCTCCAGAGAGCATGCCTGCATTACCAAGCTATAATTCATACCACACCTTTCAGCTACCTAACCTGGACCGAAACACTAAAGGTGGAGGCATGTCCATATTCATTAAGGATATCCACACCTCCAGGCTAGTTGCTCAACATAATGCATCCAAAATTATCCAAGTGCAACTAACACTGGTCAAAACTGCAATCCAGGTTGTAGCTTGTTACAGATCCCCCACCATGCCCCAGGATTCCCACTCTTCATTTCTTAAGATATTGGAAAATATTAAGGTACAACTCAATACCTTAATTATGGGTGATTTCAACTACCCCACCATCAACTGGGAAAACTACTCATGTACCAACTCATTCACTCAACTTGTTCTGGAATTCATTAATTCCAATGCCTTGGATCAGCTTGTCCATACCCCCACCAGGGGCAGAAATATCCTGGACCTGGTCATTACCAATATGGGTAACCGGTGTTCCACACCAGAGATCAACTCCTCACTGGTCAGATACGACCACAAGCTAATCACCCTAGACATACTTATCCCACCCCCACCCCATTTAGGAAAACACCATCAAAACTACTCCAAAGCCAACTTCATGCTTCTTAAGACAGAAGTGGCAAACTTCACAACACCCATACAGATGGAAAATAGAGGTACAACTGCTGAATCTTACACAAATGCACTGTATAAAAACATACATGAGTGCATGGATCGTGCCATCCCCAACAGAACCAAGACACTACTATCCTCCAAAAAAGGAAGCCAATCTGGTGGTTCCCTGCCATAAACAAACTCTGCAACAGAAGGAAGAAGCTGTTGCAAAAATGAGTAAAATCCCGAGATTGGAGGAACTCCCTGGTCAGCCTCTGCAAGAAGCTGAGATCCCTCATAAAATCCTCCAAAGCCATTTATGAAAATAAAATTGCCACTGTTTCAAAAGACAACCACAACGCATTCTACATCTATGTCAAGAATCTCAATGGCAACACTCAGATCTGCTCTGAGCTACAGCACAATGGCACTAAATATACAGAACCAACCGATATTGCCTACATCCTGGCAGATGGTTTCAGTGCTAACTTTACCCCCCTCTCACCCTCCAAATGGCCCATCTTAATACTGGAAGAATACAAAGCCCCTGTAATCATGGATGAACAAGTAAAGACCGCACTCTCCAAAGCCAAGAACACAGCATCCATGGAACCAGACAATATCCCAGGCTGCATACTGCACAAATTACAGAATGAACTGGCACCCCACCTAAGTACCATGTTCAATCATAGCCTCACCTCAGGCTATGTGCCTACTGAATGGTGCACAGCAACAGTTATCCCACTCCACAAAGGGGGTGCCATCATGGACCCTGGAAACTACTGCCCCATTAGCCTGACGAGCCTGGTCTGCAAGGTCATGGAATGTATCATCTTGAAGCTTATAAACCAAGACATAGGTAGCCTCCAAACCCTGGACCCCATTCAGTTTGGGTTTGTAAAAGGTAGATCATGTCTACTAAACCTGATTTACTTCTTTGAAGCAGTCACTAGAGCCGTGGATGAGGGTAAAGTAGTGCACACAGGCTATTTTGACCTCGCCAAGGCTTTCAATACCATCCCCCACTCTGGAATTATAGATAAACTCACTAACCTGGGCATAAATCCATATGTCACAAGATGGGTGGCCAACTGGCTCACTGACAGAACCCACACAATAAAAGTAGCTGACTCCAAGTCCAACTTCAGACCAGTGACGAGTGGAGTACCACAAGGTTCGGTCCTGGGTCCTCTCCTGTTTGGCATCTACTTCTCTGAAGTGCAGGCCAACACAGAAATCTTTGGCTAACAAAGTTTGCAGATGACTGTAAACTGGGAGCCTTAACAGAATCACCTAATGAAGTAGACATTCTACAAAAGGGCCTCACAGAGACAGATGCTTGGTGTGAAAGTCATGGCCTCAAGCTCAATGCCAGGAAGTGCATTGTCATCCCCTTTGGGAAAAACTCGGTACCCATGAACTACCACATAGGCGGTAGCTCACTAAACACTGAAAGTGTGATAAGAGATCTCGGGACACAGGTGGACAGTAGTTTCTTCTTTAATAACCACATTGTCACAGTAGTCAGGAAATCCTTCTACTTGGCACACCTCATCACAAAAGGGTTCTCCTATAGAAAAAAAGGAGGTAATTGTTCTTCTCTACTCATCCCTCATCAGACCCATTATAGAGTACAATGCCCCATCTGGCATGTATCTCACAAGACACCTACAACAATTGGAAAGGCCACAGAAATACCTCACTAAGAGGATTACTGGCCTCAGACAGATGCCTTATGCCGACTGTCTCAAAAAACTCCAGCTCTACTCCATCACTTATCGCCTACTCAGAGGCGATCTCTGCCTAACATACAAAGCTATGTCAAACCCAGAGCTGTTGGACATGATACACTTAAAGAAATACCAATCTCTCCAAACCACACACTCCAGGGACCTAAACCTTGTCACCACAATAAACAGAACATGCTGGAGGGATAGATTCCTGTCCCAGAAACTTCCCATACTCTGGAACAAACTACCCATTCATGTCAAGCAAAGCTCCTCATTGGCTCTCTTTAAGAAAAATCTTGACAACTGAATGGGAAATAGAAAATTCACCCCGGGAATCACTTCTGCAGCCTTTTTGGCTAGGCTGATATAGGCGCCAGGGTCGATAGCCTAGTACCTACCTATGAACCTATGAACATACATATAGTAACACTGATGCTAGGCAACTCTCACAACCTTTATCTCCCCATGTATTGGCTGTGTACTGCTTGCATCAAACAGAGTCAGCCCTGAACTAAAACTGTTGCAACGACTGGATTTCTGGATTTTCAAGGTAAGTATTGAACCTGGAGTGTATTGTAATATGAATGAGTGGTATAGCCTTGCATTTCATTACTTGGTTGTGTAAGCAAGTAAAAGGTGGGAGATTTGTATAGAACTGACTTTAACATGTGACAGCAAATAATTATTTGACTTATATGTGTCCATTATTAAATAATAGGCTTCAGGCATCAAAGGTTCACACAGTCATACCTCTCAAAACTAGTGATGGTCACTACATACCTCAGTTTAGCACCATACGTTTGTACTGGAAAATAATTATAGGTTCATAGATTAGTACTAAGCTAACTGCCCTTGCGAGCCATTTTAAGCCTAGCCAATTATCCCTTGTGAGACTCAAACCCTGCACCTTGTGTTTGTAAGGGAAACACCTTAACCATTAGGCCATCCTCCCAACTCATACTCTAGAACCATTATAGAGAGAAGTTAGAAAGTAGTGATAAACATTTCAGTTTCAGACTTCACAACCCTCACAAGATGATTCACAATAAAGTTGGAAAATGTTGATGCTCTCAACTGTCTAACTTTTTAAGACCAATATAAGTCAAAGGTACAATTACCAGTTCAACATCACAAATGCAGATATACTAAGGACTAAGTCAGGTATGCATCCTGATCATCAGAAATAAAGCTTATATATCCCTGAATCCAAAAGATGCAAAACAGGGATATTGCACAGTTATCATCACTTGCAGAGGGTGTTGTGTGTGTGTGTGGGGGGGGGCAGGAAGCCTAGGCTGACACAAAAGGTCAGTGAGTGTGTCTGAGTAAGAAAGAGAAGCAGACAGACATATGGATAAACCAACAAATGGCCAGTGAGACAAAATGAGTTTTAAGCTGCATGGCTGAACGACGATCTGAAGAAGTCTGATAATTTATCAGACAAAAAGCACTTTATGAAATAAACTTGCAGTGTTTTAGGAAGGAGTACTCTCTGCTGTTGTTGTTTGCCACTTACCAGTCATTTGTTGGTTTAGAAGTTTGTTTGTCAGTTTACAGCTCATAGTCTGTGTCTTGGTATGTCAGACAGGTGTGAGCCATACATGGTAGAGGTGGCTGTTCATCACTGTTATCCCCAACCATGAGAACTGGTTCTGCCAAGAGGTGCACTGGCAGATCCATGCCCACAGTCAGATGCACTGCTGCTACCTGAACTTAACTGATGTCTGCTGGACGAGCTCCCCTCATGAGGATTCCCAGGACCATGACCCCATGCCTGCCACATCTAGGTATGGACAGCTCACCCACTGATGAAGCAGTGGAAGTACTGCTGCTATGGGACTGTGATCAGGCATGGCCACGTTGGCTAACAGCAGATGATGTGGCTGACCTACACCTATGAGGATGCTGTCCCCCTCCCAGCAGATGTTTCATCACAGCCACTGCTCGTTCCATCACAGACACCCCTTGTTCCATCACAGACACCCCTCATTCCACCATGTCATTCATCTGATCCATTGAATTGGCAACATGGTGGAGGCAGTCACCCATGTCAGCCTGTGCCACATCTACGACCCTAAGCATTTCTCTGGAGCACCGATTAGAACATGACTGTGCCTCCATGATGGCCATAAATATACATTGAGTGGCACAGGAAAAGACACCTAGATCAGGTGTAGGATGGACAGTAGGCATCCTCCAAGTACCCCAACAACCTTCCTGTGTGTCACCTTGCCCACACTTTGGTTATGGCTAAAGTCAACAGGCACTGAAGCCACAGTAACCACACTCCCCTGATCAATTGTCTCACCCACCACCTATCCAATATCTGAGGGCTGACTGGAATGGGTAGGTGTAGGCCTACTGGCTGTGTCCAGCGGAATTTCAGGGGATGGCTGTATATCAACCTCAGTGTCAGATTCAACCTCTGCAACCCCTAGCTGTGCTTCTGTTTGACCATCATCATCAGCGTCTGCTGATACTCTGACATCAGGTGGTAGATGTTCCACACTTCCACTATCAGGATCACCTTTGATAATAAGCAACAAAGTCAGGAACAATTAATACCTAAACTACTATACTCCAATATATGCTAACAAAATAACAGTGCTGCCACTATTAGACAGTACAGCAATACACACACAACAGTCCTGACATCAACATCACACACTAAAATATTTCTTTGAATTGCTCATCAATACTGATATAAAAATATTTGGCTTACCATCTGCTGATGAGGGTAACCTCTGCATGCCAGATGGTCCTGGAAAAGTTAAGTAAAAGGTAAGGACATCATCACAGCTAACAGTAACACATGGTACTACTTTTACTCCTTTACATGTCCATTAACTATATTTTTAACAATAATTTGGATGACAACTCCAGCATAAGCTAATCAATTAGAATGTATTGTTAACTGTAGCAATCTTCACCCCCCTCCCAAAAAATATTTCTTGTTAAACAGAAGTAATGTATTGATTTAAATTGTTTTGCTATACAACAATATTCAACAACTGAGATACAAAATCCTACCTAGAAGCTCTTCCTGGGACATGCTTTCTGTCCCTGAAATAGTTGCAGCGGTGTCGGGGGCATGCCATTCTGCACATTCCTGGAAGCTGTCAGCATCCCTGACAGTGGAAGGAACTCTTCATTTGGTGTTAGTGGTAGCTCTGTGGCAGGCCCCAGTACCCATCAAATCATGGGCCACTGCAGCTGCTCTCCTCCATGCAGATGAGATCATGTCAGTGGCCCTATGGCACACCTGCTCAAATGTCCTGCTGTGGCCACCCATGGCATTAACATCATTGACAATCTGCTGCCAAATCTGCAGTTTGTGTGACATATATCCCCATCCCCTTTCAAGCAGGAAGGCACCATGTTGCCTAAATGCATTGAATAATAACCTGATTTTCAGCATCAGTGAACAGTGGTCTTCAAGGATTGAGATACCTGGGTTGCATAGTCCTATGTGTACTAAAAGACAACAGAAAGATAATACACATAAGTATCACATAACTACAAAATAAATGTTACCAGAGAAAACTGTAAAGGTAGCATCTCAGTATTACCCACTGGAGAAACATAAAACAGTCTAGGTATCTGAAATATGAACAACAGGTTGGATGCAAAAAAGGAGAGTAACAATAGCAACATACACTTGTCTGTGCCATAACAGAAATGCATATTTGCTCCCCCAAAAAGAACAGGCAAATGACACATTTTGCTAACAAACCATCTTTGAAATGGTAAAAGTGCTATCAAATGAACTGTCCCTGAAACATGCCTACAGATTTATCATAGGACATTCCATTTTAAGGTATTGCCAAATATGTATACCTGTAAAATGCCTTGATAAACATGCCCATGGCGTCAGAACACTTCTAACTAATGCATACAGATAAAAGTGTAAAGTCCTTTGCTTCAGATTTTTCTTAATTAGATTCCAGCATATGCAGTATGTAGCTGACAAAATGCAAGCATACCTTCTCAAGTTCAGTAATCCTCGGTGCAGAAATATCCAACAGTAATAGCCTCTGTTCTTTGTTCTCCACATAAACAAGACTCCAAACCTTCAGTTTTCCTAGATACATGGTTGCCTTTTTATATGGTGTAGATTCAGGGTTGTTAGCATGGTGAAGATGCAAATCAGGTGTGAACTGGTTAGAATTGCTGAATCCCAAATACTTAGCTCTATGTATCAGATGTAACATAGTGAAAACACTCCCCTCAGTGTTTGTTTTTAATGGATTGTAACTGTGAATGATTGCTGGTTGAGAGAAGAAAAACACAACAGCACTACAGGCTGCCCTACATCCAATGGGCATGCCATGCCATGCTAGACTTATAAGGTGATGTAAGGTTGGAAATGTAAGTAAGCAGCATATAATTCACAGGTTCTTTTCATTAACATCCAACCTCCCTTTCATTTGCTGGCAACTGCGCATGATGTTATTTCCATTTGATATCCTCAAACATTTTAAGGCCAGTGATATAGAAGGGCTTACAGACTGCATGTCTCAGATTACTGGTCAGATAAGAGAAGAATGACTAACAAATACAGAAAAGTAAGACAGAGCTGTATATTTGCAACCAATAATCATATCTGGCTGTGTGATCACTTAGTGCACTACTTACAAAAATAATAAATGTACAAATAACAGTTGTATGGTTTCATATTACTGTAGATGATGTTGCAGTTTGTTGTATGCAGAATGAATTCAGTTCCTTGCTGCAAAGTTGTTTTGTGGCAAAGAGGGATAAGGCACTCTTCCTGTGTTCTGAAGGTTCATTGGAGTGAGAGTTCAAATAAATCCAGATCTATGTAGAAATGTCTCATATGAACCAACATTTTCTTGTGTGTACGTCATAGATTGCTTTTCCTCTTTTCAACTGCTTGTCCCTTTTTTCTTTTTGCTTAAATTATTTATTTATTTGGGGTGGGGGCAGTATTTGCACAATAAGCCGTTTAGTGCAATCACAGGAAATGGAGGCAATGAATGTCAGGTTTGTCTGTGCTTATCTCATTTGCTAAAAGTGCGGCAGTGTGTAAACTGGACTACTGGCCCACCAAGGATGCAGACAGAACACCTGTGGACACGACCCAAACAGCCAATAATTGAAACTGAATATTTTCAATTAATTCTGCTGGGCACCTAGCAAACCTGCTAAGCAGCATTGCTCAATGGTTAACACAGAGACCTTAAGAATGATTAGTAAATTATGGAATGTCATGTAACTAGTCCTGAGGCAGCAGGTGTAAGTATAGGGCTGGAGTACATATGGTCCTGGGTTCTAGTATAGGGTGTGCAACCTTTGTTGTTGCTGTTGTGACAGTGCAGTTTAAAGCAATGAACTGAAAAACAGACAAGTGTTATTTCAACATTCTTGTGGCAACAGGAGTTAAGTGTAGGACTGCCATATACATGGCTGGGTTCTAATACAGGATATTCAATATACTTTTACTATAGTTCCACTTCCCATTATATTCACTCTCACTTATAGCAATTTAGATAGTGGAGCTGATAAGAACTATATTTATGAGGGATGAGACACCATTATTGTGTTTTCAAATGTATGACTGAGGGTATACTGTGTACTATAGTTCTGTAAGTATAATTCTGCTATCAGGACTTGCTTGATCTTTACAATTACCTAACACACATACACAGCTGCTGCTATATCCAATAACCTTGTCAGGTCACACACATACATGTGCAACAGCTCAGACGGTTACCTGTATTTATGTATGATTCCTATGTCTGAACAGCACTTCTTCTGTGGAAAAGATGGAAAATCAACTCTGTGGAAGACAGTGTTTGTCCCT
Source organism: Protopterus annectens (assembly GCF_019279795.1). Taxonomy (NCBI): domain Eukaryota; kingdom Metazoa; phylum Chordata; order Ceratodontiformes; family Protopteridae; genus Protopterus; species Protopterus annectens. Next base: position 547,595,156 of record NC_056745.1, on the reverse strand, counting down.
TGTGCCTAGGTTTGAATCCCACAGTATAAAAATCAATTTTCTCAGCATACAAAGATAAAAACAAATGTGCCAGGTCTTACGATCCCAGTGCATGTCTGCAGACCTAACTCACCTAACAGTTACTTTCCAATTTCCAATATATATTTCCATGCTACATTAGTACACACCCCTCAAACTAAGGCTAAGTGTCAGTTTCAATTATTTAATTCCTCCCTGCTTGTCACTGCTGCTCTCTGCTTAACATCACTCAAACGTGTTGCTTGGGTTTGAGCATTGCCAGTAAATGTGATAACTGGAATTGGCGGGAAAGCATCAGTCTCCATTGCTATAATTCGGCTGGTAGACATAGCTGGCATTAGAGGGGAAGGTGCCAGGTTTAGAGCACAGAGGTGGGGTGTCCAGGAGTCCAGGATATTTTTTGGGACTCCTGGTAAAACACCACAGGCAAAGGCTTCTGCAGGGGGACTATTCTGGCTCCCAGTACACGTCTGAGGAATGGAATAGTTTGGCCCAGGCTGTATCCAGTGCCACTGGTGTTCCACACACTGGAGAGCAATGTAAGCATCATTTTAATGACCTACATAGGAGAAAAGGGGATACTCTCAATCATTGGTTGGAAGAATTTGAGACTGCAGACATCCCACAGCTGTGTTAGTATGAAATTTATAGAGTACTTGTAAGACTTAGAAAGCTAAATATAGGCCAGACTGGCATGCATAATGCTTTTCTGTTCTTTTCTGTTCTTTCCCCAGCTGCCACTGAGCATGAGTTCAACTGGCAAGCTCATGTTGCTCAACTGGAGAGACTGAGGGAAGCAAGTGGTATATATGCAGCAGAAGAGAAGTGTTATTGTAGCATTAAAAGTTAAAGATAGCTTTATTTGGTATTTTATAGAGTTGGATCAAATGAAGCATGCATATCCCAACTGTAAAAGCAAGCATGCATGCATTAGTCTGTAGCACAAATCAAATGTAAGAGTCCAATATTAGACTGTAGTCAGAGGTTGTGGGTTCAAATACCACAATTCACAACTATACAATACTATTTCTTCAATAATATATACATTAAATTAAATGCTACACTATTGGCACAAATGCCCTGCTGTAAACTGTAATCTATATAATTGGAACATGCATATGTGCAATATATGTACATTTCAAGGATTAATTTCAGCAATCTGTAGTATAGTGTGTATCTGTTAGGACATATATTTAAATGTAATACTTCAGATAAAAGAGTTGTATAATTGTATTAATGCATTATATGTCACATATGATGGTACTAATTGTATCTCTTTTTTTCTCTCACCCCAACCCTTATCTCTCTTTTTTATTTTTTATTATGTGTCATACAAATGTCTCCACATCATCTATGTGTAACACATCACTAAATGCTACACAGCACAGAGATGTAGTCCAGCCCCAGTGTATCAGCCTGCAGTCACTCCACTGGCTCCAGCACCAATGCCCAGCACATCTGGGAGCCAACCTGTCAGTATTTCCTCTGCTGCCCCTGCACTACCATCGCCCTCAGGTAGTACTGCCTCAGAAGCTGGTGCAATGGTACCCTCCAGGAGCAGTGGTGGAGGTGGTGATTTCATCACCCACAGTGAGTTGCCAGGGATGGTGTGCAGGGTTGTGTGCCACACCATTGGTGTACACCTATTCTGGATGGAGAGGCTGCTCACCTATGCTAGATGGAGAGGCTGCTTTCCCTCATGATCTGTAGAAGGAGGAGGAGACATCAAGCACTCCAGCCACCAGTGGAGTAAGGTAACAGTGATGACAGACCAGTGGGTGAGGACTCATTTCTCATTGTCTCCAAACTTCACAGGCATAAACCTACTTTGTCCCCTCCCTCACCCCAACCTTTTGTATTCATCACCATCCCTGTCTCTTGTGTTGTTTGTCTTGCATGTTTGCAATTGCTTCCTCACCTACCCAACTTACCTGAACCTAAAATACCTACATCCCTTACCCAACATTCATCTCTCACTAAAATAGAAAAAAATGGGCACCTGTCCCACAAAAAAATTGACCTATACATACCTCTCCATTTTTCACATATGTCTTCTTAACACACTTGATTCAGTCCAACTGGCTATAGAACATGATTTCATTGTTGTCACTCCTCTTTGTGGAGGTGACAGTCCAAATTCAGTTAATATTCTGCACATATAGTTTACAGTGTTAAAGAAAAGGATAGCTTTGGTTCTTTCCTACCTCCCTCCTGCACATTCCCGTACTGCTTTCCCTTTGTCTACCCCCTGCTTGCTCCCCATTTCACCACTTTCCTATCTATCCCATTTCAATACCTTTAAATATAATCACGTAACACAACACACATAAGTAGTAGAAAAAGCAATGGATCCCTTCACTTTTTGGCCTCTATGTTTGTGCAGAAGAGCAAATCACACACCAATGCACCGCGATGGTGAGTGGCAGCAAAATGCTGCAGTTACCACCAAGCAATGCTGCTTAACCCCGCTGCACCATGCCAACACACAGCAACACATTTACTATAAAGAATTCATGTCATTGCATTATCAGTGTTTATTTTAAAGTATTTAAAAGTATTAGATGCACCTGGATTCAATCCCAGTATCATCTGAGCTCAAAAAGAAATGTATCAATGCATTTACACCTACTGCCACAGAGTCAGCAAAGCAGCAGGTGTGTTTTATAGACTCAGTACTAACTCTCAGACTTTAGCAGTGCATCTCGCATCTGTGCACTGCTTAACTATGCAGAAATATGGAAAGTATTGGAAACTTGTATCTCGCATGCGCAAACACTTTGCCAACCTTTCCACAAACCCACTGCTCACCATGGTATGGAAAAGTAAATATTATTATGTATTACTGCTATTTACTGTCCATCTCCTGTATATGATGTGGAAACATAACAAACTGAACATCCTATCTAACAGTACGTCATATATTTGCAATACAGTCATGTATTGCTTCCCCCTAAAAACTGCAACCCTGGTGCCTCAGTACTTTTTCTACACATATATCACCTACACTACAGAAATTAATATCAAATGTTGTGTGATATGCAATGTATATGAATCTGGTAACATGCAGAGCTAGAACTACTGACCCATAAGCCTAAAAAGCCTTATCTGCAAGGATAGGGAAGGAATCAGCATGGACCTTATCCACAGGGACATAAATGACCATCAACATACTTGTCCTGACCCATTTTGCTTTTGTCAAGGGCAGATCTTACTTATCAAAACTAGTGGACTTCTTTGATACTGACCCCAAAAACCTGGATGAAGGATAACAGGACATACCACCTATGATGAGTTATCCAAGGCCTTTGACACTATCCCCATTCAGGTATCAAAGAGAAAATCTCCCATCAGGGAATTAACCCATATATTACTATATGGATAGCCAACTAGCTCACTGATAGAACACACACTGTTAAAGTTAGGCATTGCACCTTCACCACTAGACCACTTGCCAATGGAATACCACAAGGATCTGTGCGGGGCTCCCAACTGTTTGGAAACTATTTTTCTGAAGTCAAGGCAAAGGCAGGTGGTCTGTGGCTTACCAAGTTTGCAGATGACTGTCAACTGGTTGCAGTCATAGAGAGTCATCTGACAATGTTAACATATTACAGAAGGGGCTGACATAGACAAATGATTGGTGCCAAACTCATGGACTGAACCGTAAAGCAAAAAATGCCTCATTGTCCCCTTTGGCAATGAAGTACCCCTGCAAATTATGATTTATTTATTTATTATTTATTTATTTATTTATTTACATTTGTTGACCGGGAGTGTCCGACTGGAGGTAGGTCTATTTTCAGCGGAGGCCCAGGGAAAAAAGCTCCACAGTTAAAATAAACAGACAGTAGTTACATTGGATTACATAGCGATTAACAATTTAACATAGCAATTAATTACAAACATATTTACAGATGAAGAACATAGTACATCAGTAGACAACTAGAAACTTTATCTGCGAAGTACATAACAGACATTAACAAATGTTACAATAAGAAGTTCCTGCTGTATAATAAGTACTAGGCTTATGAACATCTGAGCTTGCTATAATCAAGGTAGTTAGTGGGGTGGAAAGAAAGGTAGTGGTTGGATGGGGTGGGTGATATTAGAGTGGGAGTTGCAAGGGCATGATGTATGATATAAATAACACCCCTCTAAGCTCAAACACAGTGCTGCAAGACTTGGGAACACATGTTGATAGCAATCTACACTTCAATCACTATGTGTCCACAGTGGTGAGACATACATTCTACACTGCACACCTGATAAATAAGGCCATCAGTCCAAGACCAGGGAGATCATAGCTCTGCTGTACTCTACCCTTATCAGACCACTAACTGAATACAATGCTCCCTTCTGACTATACCTCACTAGACACCTGCAGCAACTAGAAATCACAAAGGTTTGTGAATGGGAGAATCCAGGGCCTCTAAAGCATGACAAACATGGAAAGACTGAAAGACCTGTCACTGTACTCAGTATAATGCAGGCTGCTGAGAGGTGACCTATGCCTGGCCTGCAGACAAGTCTCAGAGCCTGCCTACTGGAAATGCTGGACATCTGCAAATCAAATGCGACAAAAATAACTTGCTCCAGAAATCTCAGTCTAGCCTGTAACATAAACAGAACATGCTGAGGAGACAGACATATCTCCCAGAGACTGACACTCCTCTGTAATAAGCTCATACTGCATGTGAAGCAGTGCTTCTCAATTACCCTATTCAAGTGCAACCTTGACAACTGGATAGGTGATTGTAAATTCACCCCTGGGGTGGCACCTATGTCCCTCATGGACACGGCAGTTGGTGCTGATCACAAAATCATCCTGATAACAATGACCATCTAACTATGCTCAATAAGGGTAATTGTGTTTTTACACAGCTAGGTTTGTAAATGCCTTAGGCCATTAGGCTAGTAACCTTCTATGAACCTATGTAGCTATGAACCTATGCAGGTCTCCCAACATCTTCTCTCCAACATGCCCTGCTGATGTCTGCAGTCTTGTAAAAGTCAGACTTGTGCAGTAGTGCTTGCATAAGTACTGAGTTCTGTAGTCTGTGTACTTAGGTAGGGGTTCTGTTCTCACTGCAGTCAAGTGTGTGTGTGTGTGTGTGTGTGTGTGTGTGTGTGTGTGTGTGTGTGTGTGTGTGTGTGTGTGTGTGTGTGTGTCTGTGTGTGTGTGTGTGTGTGTGTGTATGTGTGTGTCTAGATGGAAGAGCAGAAGCGTGTATCCTACATGTATTGCTCCAATCCCATGGATTGACAGTATTTTGATAGTTGCACATTCCTACACATACATTTCATGCTTGCCTGCCAACATCTTTTCTCTAACATGCCCTACTGATTTCATCCACTATAGGTTTACCTGCAGGCTTGTAAAAGTCAGACTTGTGCCATGGTGCTTGCATAAAGTAATAAGCTCTGTAGTCTGTGTACTTAGATAGGTAGGGGTTCTATTTTCACTGCACTCAACTGTGTGTGTGTGTGTGTGTGTGTGTGTGTGTGTGTGTGTGTGTGTGTGTGTGTGTGTGTGTGTGTGTGTGTGTGTGTTTGTGTGCTCTTGCTTGACATTACAGAGAGTCTTTTACACCAAATGTGTGGCACTGTTATTACCATATTCTCCTCAACAGACAGTCAGCTCATCCTATACAATACAGATTACAGTGACATGGCTTTCAGTCTATCCACATACATCATGGCATGGTTTGTAGACCCTGTGTTTTCTTGCTGAAAAAACCCTGTGTTCTCTCCAGCTGCTGCAAGTGTCTGGTGTGGTACATTCAAAACAGAGCATTACACTCTGTTAGTGTTCTGATGAGGTTCGATTACAGTGCTGTCATACAATCCTAAGATGATGATGTGAATATGATAGTGTGACTTAAGATATGCACAACATAGGCTTTCAATACCAGTGTGGGCACTTGCTGGTCAAAGTTCAGATTGGTATCTACATGTGTTCCCAGTGATTGTATCATTGGGTTTCAGCATAGCAGGACTGTTTTCAATGCTGTAATTAGCATGGAATTCCACTTTTCAAAAGCTCAAAATAAAGACACATTTCTGCATTTATTTGTAAATTGTGTGGCTTTGTCACCAATCATTTGTCTGTTTTAGCTCCTCCTTTAGTATGTTATCATCATGGGAGGACTCCATGATTACTCCCAAAATGCAAGAATCAGCAAACCTGGTAAGCCAAAGTCCATATACTTTAGCCTGAACTGTTGAGAAATAAATTCCAAACAGTAAACGCCAAGCACAGATCTCTGGGGTACATGATTGGTGACAGCTCTACTGGTACAGGTTGATTCACCAACTTTCACAGTATGTCTGTTGGTGAGCCAATTGGTTACCCATCTAGTTATGTAAGGGTTAATCCCCAGCTGGGAGAGTTTCTCAATGATACTTGCATGGAGAATTGTGTCAAAACCCTACACCAGATCAAGATAAGCAGTATGCACTATCTTACCTTCATCGAGGCCTATCACACAGAATCAATGGGTTGTGACAACATCACAGATCACCTATGGTGTGACTCAACACATACACCTTCCTGATATGGTTGAGTACACACTTCAACACACCTTCCACATGGGCTGTGTTCCTGTAGAAGGGTGTACATCAACATGCATCCATTTGAGTTGGGTGGGACAGCACCTGATGCATGCATGTATAGACACATCCTGACTCTCCTCAACTGTGAGGTAGCCCAACATGTCATCATGGACCTTTTCTAAATGAACATTAGTAATATCCCGGCTGTGTGTAACAGACCTGTGTGAGTTAATGCTACATCATGCCTGTTACATCTGACAGATGTCCTCAAAGAGGTCATTGAAGGTATGCTTGATGACAACACTATCATCCTGTTGAACTTGACCAGGCCAAGGCATTTGGAACAAATCCACACTGAGTTATTCAATCAACACTGTCAGATGTGGCCATAAACAGCTATATCACCAAGTGGGTAGACCAGTGTATCACATACATGGCATCTCAATATGTTGAAATGTGTAAAGTGACCTGTATCTCAGGTCCAGTGATCAGGTATGTACATCAAGGCTGTCTGCTAGGCCCTTTCCTGTCCATTATTTAAGTGATGGATGTCACAGATGACATACACATCATGTTTCCAAACAGCTGCCTGGAGGACTACAGACTCTAGGCAATCATTGATTCTGACTGTGATGTTAGTATAATACAGACAGTATTAACACACACCAAAGATTGCTGCCACAGCCATGACAACACCTACAATGACAAGAAAACATGGGGGGGGATTTGTTACATCAGGAAAACAAACATACAACCAAAGAATAATTTGGCTATCACACCCTATAATCAGACCAGTAGGTATGTAGCCTGTGCCCTGTGGTAGACTGTAAGTGGAACATCCACCAGCATGTGGTCACAATGCTGACTATTCCCTTGAATGTAACACAACTACTGAGTATGTGAAGGACATCCACATCAAAGGCCATAATACCTCCATAGTTCCCAGCCTTCATCTCACCAATAACTGAGTACGATGCACCCATCTTTATATACCTCCCTACACATCCTCCACTAATGTGTAACTGAAGTGTACCATCTTTGTCACAGTGAGCTGTCACACACCTTATTGGCCATACCTAGGTATTCTTTTTGTGGCATAAACATTACTGTCTGATGGTGTGGAACTCCCATCAACTTGTTACATCAGATGCATGTGAGATACTTGTTCTGGTGATGCACACAGAACATACATAAGTGTTTGACAACATTAATGTCATGGATTACATCCATAATAGTGTGGATTGTGCTCTCTCTCTTTCTCTCTCTCTCTACATATATATATATATATATATATATATATATATATATATATATATATAAAAACATGACTTGTATTGCTTATAATGTCGCATACAGGTATAGCAGTGTCCCTCCTAACACATCCAGTAGATGTTACGGTGCCAGGATAATGTGCATGACTACCTTCATAGAGTGTAGACAAGTGTCTTTGTGCAGAATCATCTCTGATCACTCTAAATCACATATGTTATGTCAGAGGCATGGCATTACTGGTGGCATTTATTGATATTATCCATGATTGTGGTTGGTTCTTTTAATGTTATCCATGAGCGTTTACCTGTGTCCTACTTGCTGGAGACCTCTGCTGAGATTACACTCATATTCAGGCAAATCAGTTTACACAGCTTCACAATATGCACCCTACCCCAATTGTATGTCATATCCATGATAGATGTCTTCTGCATTATTCGTGTAAGGATGCTTATCTTACACAGACATCCTCCCCATTTTTATGTCACTTTGTGTGACAGTCACATAATACACATTTTCACTGTGCAGTCCATACTGTCCCATATTGATATGTGATTGTAGTTGCTGCTACAACCATCTTCCATTGATATGCCCGCATCTGGTGCACATTAGGTTGTTTCACTTGTCCTCTTACCCTGTGTTCATGCCTACAATTCATCTGTTTATCCTTATTCAATATGCACACTTCCCCTAAGTGCTTATTTTACAAGGCAGTCCATGTACCATTATAGATCGTTTACACAACTTCAGTACAGAATGCCAGAAATGGGATTTAACAATGTTCTGCACTGTAGATACACTGTCCTGTACTGTGTTTGGACTATATACTTAACATTCATACCTCTCAACTGTCCACATTTTCACAGAATGTCCCAATGTGTTCCCTATCAAATTTGTGGCTTTTTACCATATCACTGGGATGATCTCAGGACAGATATGACTCAGAATTACATACATTTGTGTTTTATACTTCAAATCTTTCAGAATATGTATCTTAACACAAACCCCTTGTTATTCTAGCACATTTCTATAGGGTAAATATGTCAAATATGTCCCTATTTCTGAGTTATTGTCCCCCCCATTATGTTGGCCTTTGTCCAGATGTCTTGCTCTAAGAGATTGAGAGCTGTCTGGGAAACCCTGGAGATCACTGTGGCATTCCACGCAAAACTGCAGACCATCAATGCTCTGATTTAAACATGAGTGCTATCTGTGTTTTCTTACACAGTTTTTTGGCAGACAACACTGTTGCCAGCCACAAAACCTCACTTATTTACATTTAAACATGGTGAACAGCATGAATATGCAGTGAGTGCTTCTGCTCACCTCACACCACTGCACACATATTTAAACCCTGTGTAGGCCTCATGCGAAGCCTACATGGAGTTTATTGAATCCCTATGTACCAATTCACATGGATTCAAGAGCAACCTATGAGTGTTTCCTCATCTACTATCCACTTGGTAGTGTGATGCTATTCTTGCAGGAGCTTACAAGCTTTCTTGTCTCCTCTGTGCTGGCATTTCCTAGGTGATGGGTTCTGGAAGATTTCATGGCTAACACGGTGTTGGTGGCTTTTGTCAAATAATTCCATTGCATTATGATAATACTTTGGTTTCCTTAGGTAGTTTCCCCTGGTACTCACAAATTAGATCATAATCTGGACTTGATCTTCCAGCTAGGTTAGATAAGAAGTGGCTTGGTACTGGAACACCAGACTTGGTAAATTCATTTCATGTTGGACCAGTTCTTACCAACCCCACCATATGTTGCCTATGTACACTAAAAGAGTATTAGTTCAGTTATAACTGAACTTTTCACTCTTGTTCTGCTGAAACACCTCCATGATCATAGTGCTGCCAGATTTGATGGGCTTGTTAAGGCTTATAGTGAAGCTTTCACTTCTAAGTTTGATAAGGTAGCCTCAAGTTGTATATGTCCTGTCCACCTAGCTCCTTGGGGACATAGTTATCTCCAGGGGCTTAGCATGTCAGAATAAAGGTTAGAGCAATCTGGTCTGCTTGAAGGCAAACTCACTCTGGATTCTCCCCTAGCAATGCAGAGGTCTCCAAAAAATCTACGTATTTGTCTTGAGAGATCTCTACTGAGGTAATCTACCTATCTGCTTTGTTGTGTGCAATGGGGAAACTGTGCAGTCTACACTGCCTCTCTACATGGAATGTTCATCTACTGAACAGTGCAACTTAGCAGCCTGATATTTTCCCACAAAGCTTAATCTCATTAGGGACTCAGTCCCATACATCACCAGGACACTGTGATTTGTCTCCAGGAGTTGCAAATTTGTCATTCATGACTATGATGATTTTATCTCTGTGATATCCATAATCCACATGAATGCATGTGCTTTGGACCCTTGTCCAAATAAGTTTGTCTTGGTATGCCTGGGACTTCAAGATCCATACATGTATGAGACTGTAGTTGTTTCCTTAACATCTAATGGAAGACCTGGTTACTAGTATCTACAAAAAAATCTGGTATAGAGCCTAACAATCTAGATAAATGCTGTCCAATTTCAAATACTCTTTTTGTCTGTAAGGTTTGTTTTGAGGTTTAATTTATTTAAGTGTTTTGAGTTTCTTATACCATGACAAGAATGGACCCCATTGCTAAATCAGAATATGATTAGAGTTCATGAAATTAGTACTGCTTCAGATTTTGATTTTAGCTAAGAGTACATGTCTCAGCACCAACAATGTGCTCCTTCTGTAGTTCATACTGGATTATATGTATTGGTAGGAAATTTAAGTATGATTGTAAATTCTTTTTTAACAGATTTGTGGTTCCTATTACTATTGGAACCATAACTCTCAACCTTCCATCCACAAAACACTACCCCTCATAATGTGGAACAAATGGGGAAAATGTGGAACACTTACTAACAGCTTACTAACAACTTCAGCTAGGAAGTTCATAGGATGGTTAAAATGTGATATTTTTATTTATGTAATAATTTTTTAATGAAGTAATACAATTAATTTCTATTTATGATAGATATCCATTAAAATTGCTAACACTGAATGTGTGACAGCCCCTTTCAATGTGGAACTTTAAGGAACATGAACTTTTTACCTACTACCTACTTAATTAGACATCTAAACTCCCCTAGACCAACTTTCTTCCACCAAATTTGTAACAAAGAGAACTTTACTCCTCAAACATGTATTTCTCTCTTACAACTTTGTAAATAGTCCCCGCTCAAAACATTTCCTCTTGATGCTGCAGTAAAATATTTCAATTCCATCTTCCTTGATATACTGAATAGACTAGATCCTTGCAGAACTATAAGATTAAAATCTAACTATGTTCCCTGGCTAACAAAAGAAACTAAATATCTTCTCAAACAAAGAGATAAAGCCTGGACTACCGGGCATATGACCAAAAATCAGGCTAACCTTGAACTGTATAAACAACTTAGAAATAAAGCTAAGTCCCACATCAAACTAGATATAAAAGCCTATTTTACTGGAACACAACAACTACACCATAATAATCCTAAACAATTCTGGACTGCAATTCATCCACCCCACCCCTTCCTCATCCAATAGCAGCAACAGTCTCTCAATGCAGTTCAACACATTCTTTGTAAATCCTTTTCAGTCACTCACTAATCCCAATCACAGTAAATCTCTAACTATTCCAATTGCTTCTAATACTGCCAGTACGTCCTTCTCCTTTAAACCTGTTCCAACTCTCACTATAAAAATTCTTCTCTCTAAACTTATACCTACAACCCTTGCTGCTGATAACTTACCCACTGAATTCCTTAAAATAGCAGCCAAGGCCATAGCTGATCCTGTCAGTATACTGATCAACTGCTCTATCTCAGAACAATACGTCCCTTTAAGTTGGAAAATATCTTACATTATCCCTCTGACAAAGGTGGCAACTCTATCGAGTTTTCTAACTATAGACCCACATTGCAATCTTACCTCCCCTTTCCAAAATATTAGAAAAATGTATCCACATGCAACTTCTACATCACCTAGTTTCCAATAACTTCTTATCTAACACACAGCATGGTTTCAGGCTTAACCACAGTACCACTACTGCGCTTCTAAGCTTTACTAATGCCATAAACCAACATAGAAATAATGGAAAACATGTGTCCTCCAACTTTTTGGATCAATCCAAAGCTTTTGATATAGTTTCCCATCAGAAACTTCTGGATGAACTTTCCACCTTAAAATTTTGCCACTCTACCCTAGCTTGGTCCCTTAATATTCTTTCTGGCTGACAACAGACTGTCAAATAGCAAAGAGAGTTCTTGTCCCTATTATCTGTCAATATGGGAGTTCCTCAAGATTCTATCCTATGTCCTCTACTTTTTACCATTTTTACCAACCGACTCCATACTTCTCCTGTAGCCTCCTTTATTCAGTATGCAGATGACACTACTCTTATCTTCACTGCACCTTTGCTAAAACAACTTACCACCATTACATAACAGTCCTTCCTAGCTCTTGAAACATGGCTATCAGATTTTCATCTGATTTTGAATCCTTCTACAACAAGATTGATGCTCTTTTACCCCAGCAAATCACAAGATGCCACAGCCTCTTTCCAAATACATTCCTCAAACAACACCATTATATCAGCTGTTACTCAAGCTAAATTACGAAGCATTCTAATTGACAATAACTTGAAATTTGAAATACACCTTTCTCAGTCTATTAAGAAGTCACAAACAATGTTCAGTGCCTCACCAAAGTTCAGTCAGATGAAGTAAAATCGAAAATCCAAAAGTCACAAAAGACTGAACACTGCTGGAGTCAAACACCTTCTGTTTATTTAAAACACCAAACACATAAAAGATGAGCGCTTTCGGGCCTCTGCCCTTCATCAGATAAAGCTTCTCACATAGTCCAAACAATTTAAAATACGTGTTAACCAATGAAATTCAGTTAAAAATCAATGAAAAACCCGCCTATTTTTGAGGGCGGGTTTCATGGGAATGACTTCATTGAGCCCAGGACTCCTATGTGCCATAAGTTCAACAATCCATTTTGATTCAGCTAGTTCAGTCAGCTGTTTAATGTCACCCCCTCTTTTACTCAATCTCACATTCACTATCACTCTGAATTTAAAACCATGTAAAGGATGGGCTTCCAGGTGTCTAAATAGTGCATTGTGCGTATCCCCATTCCTAATAGAAGAGAGGTGCTGTAGGATCCTGACCTTAAACATACAGTTAGTCTTGCCTACATAAAAACTGGTGCAAGAATGACACTCTGCCAAATAAACCACATTAGTGGTTCTGCAGGTGGCTCTCCCTTTCAGATTGAATGTCCTTCCTGTGACCGGATGTATAAAGACACTACTTTTGTCTATATGGTTGCAGGCTTTGCAGGACCCACAAGGGAAAGTACCCTGTTTGTCTGTGGGTAAACCAGCATTATTGGTCGATCTGGTATCATTGCACAACAGTTCCTTCAAATTTCTATTCCTTTTATAACTAAAACTAGGTTTATCACCAATGATGTTTTTCAAACTCATATCACTAGTCAAGATGTTCCAATTCCCTTGAATGAGTTTACATATATCACCAACATTGCTGCCATAAACAGCTGACTGAACTAGCTGAATCAAAATGGATTGTTGAACTTATGGCACATAGGAGTCCTGGGCTCAATGAAGTCATTCCCATGAAACCCGCCCTCAAAAATAGGCGGGTTTTTCATTGATTTTTAACTGAATTTCATTGGTTAACATGTATTTTAAATTGTTTGGACTATGTGAGAAGCTTTATCTGATGAAGGGCAGAGGCCCGAAAGCGCTCATCTTTTATGTGTTTGGTGTTTTAAATAAACAGAAGGTGTTTGACTCCAGCAGTGTTCAGTCTTTTGTGACTTTTGGACAGTCTATTAAGAAGACACATATTTAACTTGGTTCATTATATAGAATCGAGTCTTTAATTACTTCTGTCCCGGCCCCGGCTTCTGTGCATCCCTGGCTTTGGCGTTGCATCTACTCTTTGTGTTCCTGCTGTCCCTGCACTAATGTACCTGAAGTGCCCTGCTTGGATGACAAAGACTCATAGTCCTGATTTCTACCATAGTCTATCTGCTCTCTGAGACTCAATTTCCTTGAAAGGAAAACTGTGAAACTTTGTGTTCCTGCTGTCCCTGCACTAACTTACCTGAATTGCCCTGCTTGGATGACACAGACTCATAGTCCTGAATTCTACCATAATCTATCTGCTCTTTGAGACTCAATTTCCCTGAAAGGAAAACAGTCAAACTTTGTGTTCCTGCTGTCCCTGCACTAACCTACCTGAAGTGCCCTTCTTGGATGACAAAGGCTCATAGTCCTGAATTCTACCATACTCTATCTGCTCTCTGAGACTCAATTTCCCTGAAAGGAAAACAGTGAAAGTATGACCTGTAATGGTCCTTTTCCTTACTATTGCTATATATATTAGAATTCCACTGTTTGAATAAGCAACCTTCCCTACCAGGTTAGCCAGCAGCCACATCCCTTCCTTTCTAGCATTAACTTAATCCTTAAGCTCCCCTAGTTTCTACTTACCCCTAGCCCCTTGTCTCCCCTCCCCCCAAAACTCCTAACCAGGATTTCTTCCTCTATTTTCCATAGCTTGATATCCCCCTTCGGGGATCATTTTTATGTATCTCTCCAGCTGCCATTAAGTGTCCGACCACCAGGTGGCACTATTCTCTTAGCTTTCTGCCCTATTTATCCTTCTCCTCTCATACCTGCTTCTACCTATTGGTGTGCCCTGCCTTTTTCTGCTTACTAACTTCCCTCATTAATTAGTGTCCTCTCTAGATATTATTTCATTCTGCACTCCCTCTGATATCCCTAATCCATCACTGGAAGCCTTTATACTTTACCCCACACCTCCACAAAACCTTCACACTTTACCCCACAACTCTACAAACCTATCTCCTAAATTCTCACTCTTACTGATTGTTTTTTTCTTGACATTTCTTTTACTACCTGGCTCTACCCGCTCCATTCGCCCTATGGGCTCACTACTCTCTCCTACCCTGCCCCAATTCCTACCCACCCCCAATGATCCTACATTTATACCTCATAAGAGACACTCGCCTTGCCCTAATTATCCCCAATTACCTCGTTATATTTCCCTAAACTCTGGATACAGACACACACTTACTCTCATTCCTCTTCTCACTGCTCCCCCTACTTCACTATCTCTCTCCTTCCTAGTTCTCTAATCTGTCCTATTTCTACTCTCACACTATTCCCCTTTTTACCATGCCTTCATCACATTAGCCTAAACTTACAAATCTACTCCACTTTCTTGCTGCAACACATATACTACTCATACCACTTATGCTTACCTGGTATGAAAACTTACACATTACTGGATCCCTCCATCCTCTAAAACAAACTTCACCTATCAATCAACCTACTACCCACAGCCATGCTAACATCACCTCTACCTCAACCTACCTCTCCCCAAAGTATCACAGGCTAGCCCATATTACTCTCCAACACACCAGAAAATCACAATATACTCTCTTCAGACTCCTTAAGCTGTCACTTACTCTTCAACAACACCCTCTTCTTCACGGTGATATTCATCCTAACCCAGGACCTAACAACAACACCCTACTAAATCCCCACCAGCCCCAAAATAAGACCCCAATTACCCTTACCAAAACTGTAAACTCCCTACTCATAGCTCATCTTAACATACAGAGCTTAAACAATAAAATTATCCAACTGCATGCTCTACTTGACATACACTCCTTTGATGTCCTATGTCTAACAGAAACCTGGCTCAAACCAGGAACAAAAGACAATGAAGTCATCCCACAGGGTACAATATAATAAGATTAACCGTACAACTAAAAAGGGTGGAGGGGTAGCAATTCTGTATAAATCTGAACTAAATGTATCTTCAGTAGACTTACACATAGCATTAGATAATCACGTAGAAATCCTTGTCGCTAAACATCAGCTTAATTCTAGCAAATCTATCTACATAACTTGCTCCTACCTACATCCAGGCAATAACATCAACACCCTTGAAAATATCCTATGCTGCCTCTCTTCTTCCCTCCCGCAAGAAACCATAGTACTTGGCGACTTCAATATAGACTGGAATTGCTGTATGCTAACAAACCTTCAGTCCATATAAACCTGTATGGCTTTTCTCAATTTATCACCACCCCAACCAGAATCCATACGCCCACTAACAAAGAGAGTACCTTAGATTGGATCCTAGTAAAAAACTATCCCCTCACTTATATAGCAGATACCCTTCCCAATGATACTAGCGACCATGTCCTCACTTATATAATTAGGCATAAAACCTTCTTCCCCAACCAAACAATCCTTAAAACTATACAAAACAAAAAAACATTTTAATGTTGTAAATTTCCAAAAAGAACTACAAGCCTGTGACTAGTCGTCCTTAAAACAACTCTCCCTTGAGGAAGCAATATCCTATTTTAACTCCAAATTCTTACAAATACTGGAATACCATGCCCCTAGTCTATCCATTAGAACCAGAAGCAAAGCAGCACCATGGTTCTCTAAAGAGACAAGGCACAAAATCCTATTAAGAAATAAGATCTGGTCTAAATGGAGATGTACTAAAAATCTAACCGATCACCAGAACTACAAACACTATAGAAATGCCACAAAGAAATCTACACTCCTTGATAAAAAAACTACTAATTTAAACTCCAAGACAAGCATCAACAAATCCCACAGACTTTCTGGACAGCTATTAATAGACTTTTACACCCAGGCCACTCCAAGACACCAACCCCTTCAGGACTTTCCTTAAGCACTCCTAAGGAGATTGCTGACACCTTCAATACCTTCTTTACAGAAACTGTACAATCTCTTGTTAATTCCCTACCTCCTGTCACCTCAACCCTCCCATTCCCTATGACTAGCAAACCCCCTACCTTTCAACTAAATCCAGTTCCTACATTCTTCATCTTTACCATACTTACTAAACTTAAACAATGTACTCCATCCACTGATTTCCTACCAGCTGAATACCTGCAAATCGCAGTTAAAGTACTTTCCTATCCCATTTCAATACTAATCAACAGAACCATTACTGAAGGTTCTATCTCATCTCTCTGGAAAATCTTACATAAAATTCCTCTTCATAACAGTGGTAACTCAACCAAAATATCTAACTATCGCCCCATAGCCGTACTCTCTCCCCTAGACAAAATAATGGAAAAATGTATCCACTGCCAGCTACTTGATCACCTTCTCCAATATAACCTTCTATCTGGTTGTCAACATGGTTTTAGGCCTTTTCATAGTACTACTACTGCCCTACTATCCTTCTCTGACTGCATCAGTAAGCATCACAACAACAACAGGCTCTCCACTGCACTCTTCATAGACCTATCAAAATCTTTTGATATGGTGAACCATCAACTACTACTAGATATACTAAAATAATTCTCACTCAACACACAGGCATTACAGTGGTTGAAGTCCTACTTAGAAAACAGACAGCAAGCTGTCCTCTGGGACAATAACCTTTCTGCTCTTCTTCCTATTACTGCTGGGTTCCCACAAGGCCCATCCTGGGACCTCTCCTTTTCTCTATTTTCATCAACGACCTACAGCTAAATATTCCTCAAGCTACCTGCATACAATATGCAGATGATTCCACACTAGTGTGTTCTGCCATCTCATCTGCTAAGCTCCAAACCATTACCCAGACAGTATTTAACTCAGTTGAAAAATGTTTTTTGCAGCGTTGCCTCCTACTAAATGCCAAAAAAAAATAAATTACTGATATTTACTCCCACACTGAAGTCCCCCCTATTGATCTTACTGTTAAATCTAGCAATAGTACTATAATTACACCTGATCTGACCACCAAGCTCTTAGGCATAACAATTGATCAAAATCTTTACTTTGACACACATATTAACACTACTATTGAAACTGTTAACAGAAAACTTGGCTCACTTTATAGGATAAAATCCTTCCTCACCCCTGAAGCCGGAACCACCATCCACCTGATCTCTACCCTCCTCTATACTTCATCTATTTATACAAATCTTTCCAAAACTAACCTAAACAAACTGGCAACTTCCTACAACTTTGCCAGATTTGCTACGGGTTCACCATATAGAACCAATCACTGTTTAAATCTCAAACAGCTAGGATAGCTAGAACTCCAAATCCAGCTACTATTTCAGCAACTTACAATTACCCATAAGATTCTCTTTCATACCAACAATACTCCTATTCTTAGTAGCATAGTCTCTCCTTATAGAAATCTTACTACCTTTCGCTCAGCAAATAAATTACAAGTAACCATCCAGAAATCCCTTAATAAAGCAGGGCACTCCCTCTTCTCTAATTCTGTGGGTAAGATTTGGAACAGACTCCCCAGCAGCCTGCAATTACTTTCATCATTACCACTCTTCAAGCACCAACTAAAACTACACCTTAAAGCACAATGGCTATGCCCATGTACTAACCCAGAATAACACTAACTGTTGAGCATACTGCTTTTTCCCCTTCTATAACCCATTAGTGGGCAAATAAACCCTCCTCTTAGTTAATATTGTAGTTTCTTATTTCTTTCTTATTACATGAAACTTACCTTATACATGTCTAAAACCCTACTCCTGCTCCTGGCACTTTCATTGTCAGTTTTTGTATTAATGCCACCTATGCTATATATATGTAAATTTCTAAATAGGCATAATAACTAGTTAGAGCCTCTCATCTCTTCCCCACTCTTCTGTATAACAAATATCAAACTATATACCTCAGATATATGCTTCTCAAACTACTGCATTGCCAAAACCTGCATTCATGTTTTTCTATTGATGTTAGTTCCTTCTATGCTAGCCGACGGCAATAATGTATTTAATCATTTTTTAGCGTTTTGTGCCTTTACACCTTGATGCGAGTTTTACTATGTTAGTCTGCAGCTTTACTGCATTTGTATTTTTAACATGTATTAGTTTTATGTTGCTGTACTGCTTTGTATTCCTGTTACATTAGTTTAATCTTGGAGCTTATCTCCCCGGGCCTCTACTGAAAATGGACATGTATCCAGTTGGACTAGCCCAGTCAACAAATGTAAAATAAAATAAATAATAAAATAAGTCTTTTCTGATTAATAATACAAGACAAGCAATAGCCAGAACACATCTTCTTTCTACCCTACTATATGCCTCTCCTATCTTTACTAATATTAATAAATCTGATCTTGCTAGGCTTGAAATCTGCTATAATAAA
>NC_056745.1:547521076-547571076 GCF_019279795.1 Protopterus annectens | reverse complement strand
TATTCAAAAAGATTAAGAGAGAAATTAAAGGTAAAAAATATACTTGAACAAGAAAAACTGTCAAAAGCTTCAAATACAGACTTGTGTTCATTAATACAACAGATCCATGAAAACAATTATATAGACTAAGAAACCTTGGGCCATTTGGAAAAAGAAGTGACAGAGAAAGTGTGAAAATACAAAGAACAAAATCTAAAGATTCTTGAAAGGTATAAAAAAGAAGCATGCACATGACAAAGAAAGACAGATCTGATATGGTGCAATAGTTATGGAAAGGAGAGAGCCAAACTAATCAATACAATAAAAGCAGCTCCAAAAATATTTGAAGAAAAGTACAGGCAAAGGCACCCAGATATGGAAAATTTCATAATATAAAAAATAAGATCACAAAGGGATATCATAGAGCAGAAGATTAGTAAAGTAGAAGTTAAATAGAAGCTGAAGTTATGGAATACTTACAAAGTGAAAAATTTATTGTAGAAAGTCTAACAGAGGTTATGTCACAGCATGATGGAACAGTGAGTCCACCAAGTAAGGAGAAAGAGGAAGAGGGAGACATCTGAAAAAGAAATATGGATATGGGAAAGAAAAAGAGATGTAATATGGTGCAATATTTATGCAAAGGGGAAAATGAAACTAATCAATACAAAAAAGCAGCATCAAAGATATTTGAAGAGAAATACAGGCAAAGGTGTCCAGATAAGGAAAATTTCACAATACAAAAAATAAGAAAACAAAGGGGGAAGTAGAAAAGACAATTAGTAATGGAGTAGTTAAATGAATAGAAACTGAAGTTATGGATTACCTGGAAAGTGAAGGATTTAGTGTAAAAAATCCAACTCTAGTAATGGCACAGCTTGATGGAACAGCGAATCCCCAAATTAAGGAGAAACGTGAAACAGGAAGCATCAGATCACTTGCCACATGAAGATACTCTGGAGCCTTCAGCAGGAAACCAGTACAAAAGTTCACTTGGAGTTGCACAACAAGGGAAGGAGCAGGAAACAGTGGCAACCTGGCAATTCTGATGCAGTCAGTGTTGTGGAGTGATAGGCCAGTGAGTGCCCATAAGAAAGAGTAATGGATGACATATGATGCAGTTTGAAAGAATATGTCACAGAAATATGTTCTGGGACTTTCTATAGAATGCCTGCAAGAAGCAGAAAACAAAGAATGTGCCCTCAGTTTAGAAGAAAATGATCTAAGGGAACAGTTACTTGATTTAACAGAGATGAATAGACAAATTAAGATTGATGAAAGAAATAGATTACAGATAGTCAATAAGACCCAATAAATGTTAGAAGTCTGATAAAACAAATGAACACAGTAATGAAGACTATTAACAGAAATGCATGTGGTATGACAGAAGTAAATAGGATATATTACTGTGCAGCTTAATTAATAACAGATATAGTCTTACCACAAAAACACAAAGTAATAAGGGAAAGGAAGGGAAAAATCAAATGCCATCATGGAAACAGTGAATAGAGAAATCCATAAAGTAATTAAGACAAGAAGAGTCATAAGAGTATAGAAGTGGGAGCAGATCAGCAAAAATGTTTAGAAAGACATGATAAAAGTAATGCACAGTATCAGAACAGACCAGGAACTATCATACACTATTGCAAATAATAAACTAAAGATATCAGTACAGGAAGAAAAAACTTAGAAGATATGCAGATAAATATAAAGCAAATGTACAAAATCAGCAATTCATTGATGACCCAAAAAGTTATAGAGAATTGGGAAACAAAGCAAAAGGAATAGAAGTACCACCCAAGAAAGAAGAAATATCTATGAAGACCCTGTAGAGCATAACAAAGATGCCAAATGGATAGAAGAAGTAAAAGAAACCATAAAAAGTTCAAATGTTCAGGATATGAAATGGGATGAAGTAATGACCAGAGAAATTGAAATACAATTAAGAAAAGCTCCTAAATGGAAAACCCCAGGCACAGATGCAGTGTCCAACTTCTGGCTAAACGTATTAACATCTTTATATGAAGATTTAGCTCTGAGAAAGAACAACTTGTATGTGTATCCCAGACAGACACCAACCTGTTTAACAATAGGAAAAATGATACTCCTCTGTAAGAGTGAACCTGCAACCTATCCTAAAAACTATAGACCAATAAGTTGTCTTCTGACGATGTATAAACTATATACTGGAATTAATGCCAACAGAGTTTATAGTCATTTAGAAGAAAACTCAATCATGGTAGCAGAACAAAAGGGTAACAAATGAAATTCATATGGAACAAAGGATAATTTGTTGTTAAAGTCATAATGAAGACTTGTAAAGGGGGGAATCGAAGCATGGCATGGATTAATTACAACAAAGTATTTGGCAGACTCTCACATTCATGGATAAAAGAGTGTTTACAGGTGTATAAGATACACCCTACATTGATCAATGACATTACAGTGACCATGAAACAGTGGCAAACCAATTTACAGCTAAGCCATGATAAGGGACAAATTATTATCCCAGGGATAAAAATTTAGAGGGGGATATTCCATGGTGACTCTTTTCCACCATTGCTCTTTTTTCTTGCCCTTAACCTATTAAACTGTCTACTTAACAGATTAGGTCATCATTAAAATTTGGTTCCCAGAAAATGACAAAGTGTAAAGACCTCTCATCATCTTCTTGTGTATGATTTAAAACTGTATAGTTCATCAGATGAGGAGCTAAAAGCACAACTACAATTGGTCAACATTTTCTCAGATAATACAAGACTGTCATTTGGTCTTGATAAATATGCAAAATCAACATTTAAAGCAGGAAAGCTGCAGCACCAAGAAAATATGAATGTGTGACAGGAGTGTGATATAAATAAACTTGAGCAGGAGAGAGTGTATAAATATTTGGGAAATGATGAAGGATCAATGATAAAACATTAACAAATGCAAACAAAAATCAATAAGGAATATTTTGGAAGATTAAAATTAATACTGAAAACAGCCCTGAGATCTAGGAACAAAGTCCAAACTATAAACCAATTTGCTCTTCCTGTTCTAACTTACCATTTTGGGACGATTGACTGGCCCCAAAAGGGATTGGATCACAATAGGCAAGAAAACAAGAAAAATGCTTTACACTTATCAAATGATATATAAAAATCAATGTATACCAAGATTACATATTCCTCATTCTGAAGGAGGTATGGGCCTTCTTAAAACTGATTGCATGTATAGATTTACAATCGTAGGACTGCCTACATATCTGCTGACTTCACCAGATCCAAACATAGTGAAAGCTTTAAAACATGAGGAGAAGAAGTCTAAGACAACTTCCCTGCTTAGTTTAGCAGAAGCATATCAATGCCAAGAGGGAATGGAGATCAAACCAGAAGTAGAGAAAAATCAGGCAGCAGCTGAATGTACCTAAAACCAAAAGAAAGAATATAAGAAGCATCAGATGAGAAGGCAATAAATGTGGAAAAGGCATAAATATAGTTGCAAGTACAAAAAACTCCTGAAAAATGTTTCTGTTGGCCAGGATCTCACACAAGAATGGTTAAGGAGAGGTGAATTTAAACCAAAAGTTGAAAGGTTAATACTGATGGCCCAGGATAATGGACTACATACACTGATTTACAATGTCCACTGAACATGTAGGAGAAACAGACAAATGCAGGTTCTGTAAAACAGAAATGGAAACAATTACACATCTTGTTGCTAGGTGTGATACACTAATGTCAGAGGGCCTGTATACTGAAGGCATAACAACATGGCAAGACAGTTGCACTGGGGATTCTGCGGACATTACTATTTTGAAGTAGCTGAGAAGATTTGGAAACATAAGCCACAAAGCATTATAGAGAATGATGAAGTTTATATCACATGGAATGACCCATTACCAACAATTCAAAAATAGATGCCAGAAAACCGGATGTAGTAGTCCATGAAAAAAAAGACAAAAGTAGCATTGCTACATCCAGTGATTATAGCATTGTTACATACAGGGAGACACAAAGTCATTAGAAAAGAGGATTTGCAGGCAGAAACTGGAGCAATGTGGAAGAAGGATACCCAGACAGTTCTAATAGTAGTAGAAACAATGGGTCTCATAAAAAAGAATTTATGGAAGAAATGGCAAGAACTTAATTTAAATCTAAGTGCTGACTATATGAATTTAAGGAATACTTTTTGCATAGATGTTGAAAATAAACTGCATGATAAAAGTATGATATTAGAAAACAGTCTTCTGGCTATGCCCTGTTTTAAAGATAACTCTTCTTTATATAACAATATGCTTGAGCGCCTGCTTGTGTTTAGACAATGGCTCGAACAGACTAGAGATATAAATGATTTTAAGAGGGATAATATTTTTCTGTGGCTGAAAGAAAATGTGAAAAGAGTATCTAAGGCACGAACTGGTAGTTTGATTTAAGATTTGGATAATATTGGTATGCTGTTTCATCTCAGCAGAGTTTGGCTCCTAGTGAACTATTTAGGACTGAGGAGTGTGTCAAGAGGCATCACGACAATGAACTAGGAATGAATGAAGGAAGCCAACGAATAGGAGAGACTGAGCAACAAGCCATTAACTCTACAACTAGTTTTAATCAAGAAGAAGGTTTTCAGTATCCGCTGATCTTTATAAACTTGACATTACAGAAAGAGTAAATATCAAAAAAGGAGATCAAGTATGAGAAAGGGAAAAAAGAGGAAGAGATGAAAGAACAAATATATCATCCTTCGGACAGGCAGTCATTAATTTATCAAACATTTGTTTGACTGATGCAGATTTACTGCTACTAATTATTTATAGATTATACCTTCTTATAATAATTTCAGTTGTTGAGGCAATAACTGAATTGACATTATTTTCAAGAAACTTGAATTTAAAATTATGTCAGAAAAATGGTCATATGAGACAGTCATGTAAGCATTCAAGTGTATTTGTTCCTACCAGTTTACCAGTGATAACAGCCTTCCAGGATGTTTGTGAAAAACAAATATGTGAACACTATAATGGGCCATATAGCTTTAATTATTATAATTTGTCAAAGAGCGAACACGATTCTCTGCTTAAGTTAAGAGATAACTCAGAAATTGTTATTCAACAAGCTGACAAGGGGGTTGCTATTGTAATAATGAATAAAACTGATTAAGACTGATGGAGTTTCTTAATGAAAATGGTATTTTTATAAGAACTGAAAACAATTCTATGAATAATACCATATTTAAAGTCACTAATGTTATTTATGATTTGCAGTTACAAAATGAAATGTCTTTGGAATTATATAAGTATATGTATATTGCACATCCTAGCATACCTTTACTTTATGGACTACCAAAAATCCACAAGGATCTGAAACAACACCCAATGAAACCTATTGTCTCTGGGACGGGTTGAGAAACTAAGCCAATATCTCTATATTTGGAAGATATTTTGAAACCATATTTAAAATATGTTCAAAGTTTCATACTGAACACAAATGATTCTTTAAATATGTTATGAGTGGTACAGAAGTAATCAAGAGATAGAATATATATGTTTGTTACATTAGATATAAATTCTTTATTTACTGTTATTACAAATCAGTATGGAATTTAAGCAGTTAGAGAACATCTTTGTAAAAATAGTGCATTTGTACTGACTGAATAAAATTATTTTGTTTGGTGTTTAGGAGTTCTGCTTTGTGTCGCTGTATTTGCTGGAATTTTAAACTGTTGATCTGCTATATGCAGCCTTGCGTTATAGTTGTTGCCAGCATGATAACTATAATATTAACTAAAAAAATAGCTGAATAGGTATATGCTCAAGTCCAAAATTAAAAGAATACTTTATTTAAACATACTGCATATTGTAGTGATTTTAAAAAGCTTTTGTTTTATGTAGTGGATAATGTCGATGCTGATATTAGGCAAATGAGAAGAAGATTATGCAAATAAGAAAGAACAAATGGAAACTAGATAGCAGATTTATTTGCAAGCTGGTAAACATCATGGCTTTAATGCAGTAATTAATATTTTTTTTCAAGGACAAAAAGTTAATACTGTAGTATAATATTAAATCAATGAATACTTTTTAAAATTCATCATATTTCTATATGGAAAAAGGGGTTTTGCATTTAAAACTCCTCTGAGTTCAGGTAAAGCTATTAAAATTGGCCATTTTTTTTCAATAATGTTTCTAACAGCTTGTGTCCTAAGATTAAAAGTAGTAATGTATCTAACCATATTACTCATTCTTGTTTTTTACGATTGTTGTCTTACTTGTATTCTTTGTGATTATTAAAAGTATGTCTCACTGTTATGTTCTATGTGGAGCTTTTCTCCCCGGGCCTCTACTGAAAATGGAGATATATCCAGCTAGACTAGCCCGGTTAACAAATGTAAAATAAAAATAAAAAATATTTTTAAATAATGTTTTTTAAATACATCTTTAAAGAAGTTGCTTTTTAGAAAAGGTTTGGATCATGTGATAAGTGATGTCATTATATAGTGTATTCAAGTTTCTAAGCTTACTTATTCTGATGAAGAATAGGGCCATTATAGACAATAGTGCTTAACTTTACATTAAATGTTTCTTCTTAAGCTGCAAGACTGCTTTTGTTTTATCAGTTGCTGGTTACATTCTTGCTGGATTTCAGCTTTGTTGGTCTTGAACAATCATTATTGTAAGAATAGCTTTAATCTGTTTCACTTAATATATTCACTGTCTTTTCAAAACTGTTGCTAGCATGAGTATTGGCTTAAATAAGAAGCTGCAAGAATAATATGAAATATAAAGGGTTAATTTAAAAATAGTATAAAATGCAAAAAATTAAAAAGTATTAACTGTGTTGGCAAACATATATAGCTTAATTAGATATTGGCATCCATGTAAAGGAGTATGTTATTGAGAAACAGAGTTTGTAAAAACAGCCGAACAGATGGTGGTTGGAAAGACATCAACAAGATAAAGAGATGTAACATCAAGAAAGATAAGCTGGGACATTAAGTTTCAGATAATGCTCGAACACCAAGTTCAGAAAATGGATGTTTTCCAGGACCACCGGACTTCAGAAAACCAAGGACAATCATAAATTAAAAGATCAAAGAAAAAACTGTTATAAAAAAGAAGACTGTTATACATCAGACTGAGAAAAAAACATCAAACTTTTGTATAAATATGTGTGTATAAACAAACTTTGGGAATTTGCCATAGAGAGCTGACAGCATTCGTGTTACATGCTTGTAGACTCAAAAGTAAAATTGTAAAAGTAAACATATTAACTGAAGCAGCTTGTCTCAGTGTATTCATTGTACTTAAAACAATACAGTAATAAAAGTAGTTGGTCACAATAAATAGTTAATATACTGTGGTATGCATAAGTACTAATGCAAGTAACAGCAAGAAACCAAGAGAAGATGTGCATATAATTTTTCAATGGAGAGCCACAGCTGATGAACCAAATGGTTTCTTCTTGTGACAACTACACCTTCATTTTTATTTTCATTTTATTCAGTTAATATGTCCAGTTGCAGTGCAAACGTTTGTTTATTTTTATGCACAGTATCCAGTAGCAGAACAGTGCATATCTGCAAGTTCCACAGGTCCTGTACATTCAGGTCACTGAATCTGCCAGCTGCGTCTGACCAGCTTTTGGGAGAATCAACGAGGGACTTTCCACATTTTCTCCACAGAAGATTTGGCCACCTTCCACACAGAAACGGGTAATTCTCTTTTTGTTTCTCATTCTACAGCATGGATGCCATAAAAAAAGAACTGTGAAATTTAACACTACCTTTCGGGTAGACCGCAATAATAGTCCAGCACATGTATGGTTAGGATTTAAAGATTGGCATAAACATAACTGTAGCACGTGTAGCATTTTATTAGGTAAAGTTGATGTCAGTGCTTTATGTAAATGCATTACATTTGACTGTTATCTTAAACAGCAACATCATTGGTATGACAGTAAACGTTTATTGTGCAAGTCATATGAGGGTCATACATTTGCATTATGTCATGTCAATCTGTCAAGTCAGTCATTGACAGAATCTTCTGTACATCTTGTTTGACGAAAGTGGCATAAAATCACTGCACATTAGAAAACAGATAAGAACAGAGACAAAGTTCATGGTGAACTGACAAAAAGATTTAATAAACTTCTAAGAGACAGAGTGAGCTCAAAAAGTTCTGACAACATATGCAAACACTTTTTCAGAAGTGCATAAGAGCTTTAAAGTCAACAGAACAAAATAGTAAGAAATATAAGACAGACCATGCAAAATCACAAGACAAACATAATCTGTTTAGTAAAGAGTTAAAGCAACAGTAGTTAACTATGCTAATAAAAAATAATTTACGACATACTATTCTACATTTAGAAAATGGTTAAGTGTACACAGCAAAAACTGTCATTCAGTTAAAGCAAGGCACTTAAATGGTGATTTTAAAACCATTTCACATAACAAAATGTACTAAGGCATGAAAATCAAATATCAAATGAAAGTAGTTAAAAGCAGTAAAGACATGAGGTCACAAGTCTGACATGCATGTATTTTCTTTTCACCTAATGTGCAGCAAAAGGTGGACAACAGCAAATGTAAATCATGTAAATATATTTGTTTTAAGTATGTGTTAGCATCAAAAATAGCAGAGACTCCAGCAAAAACAGTATTCAAAAGCAATATTATGCATAGTTAGGCAAATTATTATTGTTTATTATAATGCTAAAAGTTTTACAACTGCTTTCTATCAAGTTGCAAGTATATTAATGAATGACTGAAGGTAAGAGGAAGTGCTGAAGGAGTTAAGAGATATACTATGGGTTAAGAGTCTGGAATGCGCAGAAAGAAAAAAGTAAGATGTGAGCTCAAATCTTTCCAGGCTGAAATGGCTAGTTACAAGGAATATTGCATAAGATAAAATGTTACTGGTACTGAAATTTATAAGGTCAAGGAAACAAGACCGGTTGCCAGGCCAAATGGCTTACATTTTTCTAAAACATTGTTTTTAACTATTTACGTGCAGCATTAAGCAAAAAGCACAAAAGTCTACAGAAATCCTGTTTGGTAATTGTAATAAGATGTCACAATTTTGCATACATGTCATTAATAATCTGTTTGCAAGTAAATACTACAACGAGTGTAGTCAGTACATGGGCTATAGTATGCAGTTAAAATAAATTATGCAGGTCCCTTAACAAAAAAGGGAGGGTACAAATACCTACTAGTAGCAGTAAACATATTTTTAAAATGGGTAGAAGCAATTCCTACTAAAACTTTGACAGCATGGGAAACAGCATAAGCTTTATAAAAAAATATTTTCTGTTTTTGGAAATGACCAAAAAATGATCAAATCAAAAAGCAAATGTGTAAGACCAAAGTGTCACACTCTAAGCAACCGCCAACATTCAATTCTTACAGCATAAAGCAAATAAACAATACTGCAATAAAATGATGTATACTACAGGGGGAAGGGCATGCTTTCAAGTTTACACTAACTGTGTAAACAGTACTGCAAAAGGGACTAAAATAAAGGTACAAAGTGTTAAGCAATGGTTATCACCATTGTGTTAACAATATAAAACTGTGTTAACTTGCTGTATCAAAAAAATGCCAAACAGAGGGAATCAGCATTGTTTTCACGAATAAAACTTAGTTGGGAAAATGCTACACAAAATAAAACACAAGACAATTTCAGTTGTGGAAAGCACATAGCATGTACCTTTGGGAGGATAACATTTAACATAAATATAATGGTATGGTTAGCTAAACAAGGTCAGGCATACATAAAAGTAGAGGAACATTTCAATAAACAGCTCTGTCTCTATTAGATGATGTACATTACCCCCTGAAGATGTAACAATTCTGGCAAGGGAAGACATCATGCAAACAATATCACAGTGTGTAGTTAATAACACAAAGATAAAAATAAATTCAACAGGGGAAGAAACAGGTATGATTTCTACCATTACTCTGTTTATATGTATAAACAACACAGTAGTACAAGGAAAAAGACCATGGGTTGGAATACTTACCATTTTGGGTAACAAACAAGTGCTTCATACGGATCAAGTGGTAAAAATGCCATCCACTTGTACCATGATAGGACAGCAATACCAAAAAACAATATTGCACTTCAACATCACATTTCCAAGTTTTAGATGAATGGAATGCAGATTTCAAAGAGCCTGGTATGACACACTTTTAGGGGGAGTAGGAGCAGGAGTAAGAAATCTAAATGCTGTGAGTGATGCCTGTGCCTTGGCCCAGCAACCAAGGAGCCTCAGTCTTCACCACAAACACCGGTGAGGGGCGTCCATATAGGGAAAGGATAATAAATACATACACAGTAAAGTACAATTTCCCTTAAGAGCACACAAAGATCACAGTCAGTCTGGGGCTGGTTTCTCCCTTTCTCTCTAGGTCCCAATAAGACTCCCCACTGCCTCAGTTATAGGGTCCAGATCTCAGCCTAGTGAGCAAGCTAAAACCTCCAGCACCTTCTCTGTCCAACGAATGCTTTGTGTCCCTGCCCAAGTAGCTGACACACACACACACACACACACACACACACACACACACACACACACACACACACACTTTGAGATAAGAGTTTATACAATTACACAGACACTCCTGGGGAAGGCTGGCACAGGTTCTCCAGCTGTGCCCCTTTTACCCAGACTATACAGTAGAAATCACTGTTTCCACCCACTAATATTTATCAGCTACTCAAAGGCCCTTAAAAGGGTGTCCAATTATTACTGTGCAATATTATTATCCAAATGGTAAGTGCAACCTAACAGTCAAGACTTATTTGGAGTGACTTGGTACAGCATCACTATATACATGCAATGTACTCTTAGAGCTTAAATTAACTCTACATAAAACAGCCACAGTTGAAAGGTTTAAAAATGTTTAATAATAAATAATAAAAACACAAGACAGTACTTCTTAGTACACAGTGGTAGTCAAGGAAATACTTAAAATAATACAGTAGCAAAAGTTCTGACATCACAGAAAAACAAACTAGTTTAATCTTTCTAATTCCTAGCTATTTCTAAGAGAAAACACAGTTCTAAATTAAACTTATATAGGCAGAGTGCTGGTGAGCTGGATGTCCTCAAGACAAAATGCTCTGAGCTCTCTGATTCTCTCTCTTTAAATTGATAACACAGAGCTACTTCACATGACATAATTCTTCACACTTCTCTGGTGTTCCCAGGCTAACAGAAACTACATTTACATTCTTTACACCAAAGTAATAAAGGACATTTATACATGCAAATTCTAGCTATTAACTCTGGCCTCAAAATCAATAGGCAGAATTCCTTCATCCAGACATATCGGAGCCGACTTTAAAGATCAAAGACAGTCATAAAATGCTTGACTTAGCTTTCTTACAGCAGAGTGCATTTTTTCCCATTTAAGAGAACTTATATTAATATTTACAAATGACAGAATTATCTACAGAATTCTAACTGGCTAGGCTGGCAGCCTTCACCTATCTTCACACTGTGGATATTGACTTTTTCAAAATAAACTAAAATTACTAGGACAAGACATATCACGAATCGTACATTTGCAAGCCCAGTGGAATCCCACCATTTGGTTTGTACATAAACACAATGTACGGTATCAAGAGGGTTTTTTAAATCATTACAATGTATCATTAATAGACAGATTGCAATTTGATACTAATGTATCTATATTTGTAGATTGGACAAAATGCACTTTACAGTCATTGTATGTTAAAATGCAACAAAATGAGTTACAGACAAAGCTGATGTTAAAATAATGAGTACATATGGAGACAACTATTCAGCAGGATGAGTACATGTGGCGACAACTGTTCAGCAGGTGGATCCTGTCCACTAGCTGGATAAGACTGTTCACAGAACAGACTCAGTGTGAGCACAATTATTGCACTGGAAAGCTTATGCATTATAATGTAACAAAACAAACAGTAATGTGTCAATTCATGGTATCACCCATAATATCATTGTCTACTTATAACAATACTGAACTTTGGTTACCTCAACTTGAAAGAAATTACATAGATATGCATAACAAAACGCACATGTTAAAACATTGTACAGAAACTATGAATGGTCTATATGTGGGCAGCATTCTTCCATTTATGAACCATGTTTTTTTCCAACATTCTGTAAATATGTGCAAGTGGACAATATTGCCTTCAAACTTTAAAATGTTTGTTGAAGTGGCACCACAATTTGTATGTGTGGTTTTAAATAAACCAGTGTTGAAATATAAGCAAATACCCTTTGTGGGCTGTATCAGTAATATCACGCATTTAACCTGGGAAAATGAAACCTATGTGTTTTCTTCCAGTACTAAACAAATGGCAAAATTTCAGTGGAAATATGAAATGATTAAGTTTCCTAACATTACCTTGTCCTTAGACATGTTACGAAAAATAATAGAAGACACAAACAATCTTAAAGCTTACTTGGATCATCTTAACCACAGCATATTACAGCATGAAGTAAATAGTATAATAGTAAAAGACAAATTGGTAAAATTGGCTGAAAAAACAGAGGGTGACACTGCCCATAACTGGTGAAACATATTCACAGGGTGGTCATCATCTGGAACCAAATTGTTAAATTGCTTAATACATCCGGTGTTGGTAGTTTTAGGGGTCATAATAATAATGACAGCTTGGAATTGTTTGATATGCTGCAGGTTGCAAAGAGTTGCAATAACTCAACAAGTCATGCTTGTAAACATGAATAAAGTGGTAAATGCTGTAAATAGTGATGCTGATGAAACAAATGCAGTCTTTTCTTTAACTAAAGTTTAGTCCGTTCCTCAAAATACAATAAGGGGGAACTGTAAGAATATCTTTAATCTGTTTCACTTGGTATATTCACAGTCTTTTCAAAACTGTTGCTAGTATGATTATTAGCTTAAATAAGAAGCTGCAAGAAAAATATGAAATATAAAGGGTTAATTTAAGAAGAGTATAAAATGCTAAAAATTAAAAAGTAGTAAGTGTGCTGGCAAACATATGTAGCTTAATTAGATATTGGCATCCATGTAAAGGAGTATGTCATTGAGAAACAGAGTTTGTAAAAATAGCCGAGCAGATGGCGGTTGGAAAGGCATCAACAAGATAAAGAGATGTAACATCAAGAAAGATAAGCTGGAACATTAAGTTTCAGATAATGCTGGAACACCAAGTTCAGAAAATGCAAGACTGAGTTTCCCAGGACCACCAGACTTCAGAAACCAAGGACAATCATAAATTAAAAGAACAAAGAAAAACTGTTATACAAAGGAAGACTGTTATACATCAGACTGAGAAAAAAAAAAACATCAGACTTTTGTATAAATATGAGTGTGTATAAACAAGCTTTGGGAATTTGCCATAGAGAGCTAACATTATTCGTGTTACATGCTTGTAGACCCAAAAGTAAAATTGTAAAAGTAAACGTATTAACTGAAGCAGCTTGTCTCAGTGTATTCATTGTACTTAGTACAATGCAGTAATAAAAGTAGTTGTTCACAATGAATAGGCAATATACTGTGGTATGCATGTGTACTAATGCAAGTAACAGCAAGAAACCAACAGAAGGCAGCATATAATTTTTCAATTATGTTTCCTCACATGGAGCTGGCTGCAGGAGTGTGCATTTGTGTGTGTTGCCTCCAAGTGAAATTATGGGCCATATTTTATAAAGACTTGCTAACACTGTAAGTGATGTATTCCTGTGTAAGTCTGCCACTATTCTGAAACACTTGTTCTTGGTGTAAGTGACTTATTTTGGTATAAGGTCAATCAGACAGGAGACAGATTCCAAAAGACCTGCTCTCTGTGTAAGTTACTTACTCCAATGTATACTCTGAAGTAAGATACTTACACCAAGAGCATGTCATTTTGGAATCTGGCCCTATATCATGGCAGCTTTGCAGTGCCTCTTTTTTTCTTGTGCCAGTTACTGCTACATGCAAGCATAATCATCTTTTACAGTTCAGATGGTTAACCTCTTTTTTTCCCTTTTGTTAGCAGAACTCTGATACCTGTAACAATAGCATGTGAAGATGAAAAAAATACTATAACAAATTATTTATGGTTTCAGTTATATTTTCAGCCAGTCCTGTTCTTTTATTCTTTTTGGTTACATGGATAAGGTTGTAAAGCAGACAATTACAATTTTTTTTTGTCACAGTTATGTCAGTCTATTGCAGTAGTACAGAAGTGATAGCACAATTAACCCCTTTGAAAGTGCTAGGTAATCGTTCATTTTATGACCGTACTGAAAATAGTCACTTGGCTCAGTTTCAATCTGTGGAGTTATTATGACCATCTCACAGTATCATTGACTGTGCAAAAGTAGTCGATTACCTCTGCAGTCAGAAATGGTTTGTTTTGGTGTCATGTTTCTTTGTTTTCCCTTAGGAAATGAATAGCATTTCATAACTGTTAACTTGGAATTTACAGTTGAAGACTTTTTTTTTGTACAAAAAGTAGCACTGCTCTGGTTTAGTATGCTTGTTTTGAAAGTTTTAAAAATGTCAGAGTAAAATTATGTATCTGTCAGCTTCTCTGACTACACAAAAGTTTTAAAAATGCCAGAGTAAAATTATGTATCTGTCTCAGTTTCTCTGACTACACAGTTTCTATTTTATAACATATACACACATTTCTACCAAAAATGCTCTGACAAGTAATTTTTATTGAATGCTTTTTCAAATATGAAATATTATAGTGATAACCCATGGCTGGGTGTGGGTAATGCTGAATTTACTCACGGTTGGCATGGTTTGGTCACGAGGGTAAACAAAGCCAACCATGGGTAAATCCAGCATTACCCACACCCAGCTGTGGGTTATTGCTATTATACAATGGTATTAGTTTTGTGTTGTGTTATGTTTGTGTTGTTGTTATTTAGGTTTTTGCTTGCTTTGCTTTGTATTCTTCCACTTTTTGTGAGATAAAGTAGTCCACACTTTGACTTAGTCTGCCACAGCCCCTCTGTTTTGTCTTGAACTTCTGAGAATTATATTCCAAACAACAGGAGGTGCATCTATTGCCAAACGCTGCTATTTATAACTATAAAAACTATTTTGCAGGTGTATTCCAATCAGGTAAGACTGTTTTGCTGTACAGAGGAATGTATTAATTATTATTATTTCATGTTAGACAGTTTCTGTGCTGTCTGAACTATCAAATTTCAGAGGGAGATTGAGGTTCAGAGAAAATGTACTTAGTTGAACGCATTGACAAGAGGTCTTGGTTTACAGGAATCCTCGAAAGTAGTATTTTATTCTTAATAGCCTTAAGTGAAACGCAAATTCATAAGAATTAAAAGTGGTTGTAAAAGAAATGGATCTATGTTTCTTTGGCATCTTGAATAGCTACATTTTTTTCACACAGTGATCTAATTTTGTGTAGGAAGTTAAGTGCCTCATAAGTGTTAACTTGCAGTGCCCTGATGCTATGGCCACTTTGTTCATTTCATTACAATTTTCGAATAGTAATGGGCAGTAAAGATTTCAGAACCAGTTCGGAACATCCTATATTGCTTCAAGTAGAGACCCCGAATGTGCACTCTCTGTAACTTTTACAACCTCTGAATAGTGAAGGCATGGCTAAGGATTTATTAATCACGAGCACGGAGCAAATAAAAGTCTTGCTTTTTCTTTCTGATACTTTTATCGGTATGCCAGTCTTGCTTTTTTAAAAATCAGACTCTTTACATTTGAACTATCTTGGGGAGACAAGAGGGTGCTCTATTGCTGCAAAGCAAATTCTGGCTCAACAGCTTGCATGGCTTGCAGTAGTTGTGATTTGTTGCCCTGGTTACGTATTTAGTGCATAGGTTCAGTTGTGGAGATTATGACCTGCTGGTGTTCAAGATGCTTGTTTAACTAATCTGACTTGCATTGCCCTATTCTTCGGCAGAACTACTTCCAAGGCCAAGGTTTAGTTTATTTGAAGTTGCTGCTGCATGATTCCTTAGCAGCTGGACTTCTTACTTAGGTTACTTTGGATTTACAATGTGCACGCTAGTTGGCTTGACCAATCAGTGTGCACGTTTCTCATCTTTGTGGAGATGACATTGTAATATCTAATCTTGCAAGCACTCTTATCTTGTAATGAAATTTAAATGCCTTCACATTCATTTGTTCTGTACTGAAACATTACTTATAAGTAAATTAACATATTTTTCTTTCTGTACAAATACATTATAATGTAACTATTTAAAATATGGCAAAAAAGTTATCCAAAAATATTCTTTTACTTTTCAGTACAGATTTTACTGATATTTTATTTAGATCTCCATATCTTACATTCCTAAATTAGATTAGTATTAGGCTAACTGCCCTTCTGGGTCATTTTAAGCCTAGCCAATTATCCCATGTGAGAATCAAACCCTGTACCTTCTGTCTGTAAGGTAAACACCTTAACCATTATGCCAACCTCCCACCCCAAATAAGCACACTGTCTTTGCAGCAGAATGAAGATGAGTGTTTAAATGTAGACTTCTTGCACTGGGCAGGAATTGAACCCAGGTTGACTGCTTGGAAGGCAGCTATGCTCATCACTATACCACCAGTGCTATTGAAGATGCATGTGGCAGTGGTGGGATTCAAACCCACACCCCCAAACAGACTGAAGCCTTAATCCAGTGCCTTAGACTATTCAGTCACACTACCATAGTACTGAATAATTATTACTTCCTTTTTTATTTTGGTTCAGATCTTACAATGCAAGACAATGTTGACACTTTATATAATACAACTAAATTAATTAATTACTTGCTGACTTTACTGATGCTTTACTTGCTGACTTTACTAGTGCTGGACTTCTTCCATTACACAGAATAGCTTCAAAATTTCACCACTTCTTCTTCTTCTTTCGGCTGCTCCCATCAGGGGTCGCCACAGCAGATCAACTGTTTCCATTTCTTCCTGTCCTCTGCATCTTGCTCTGTCACACCAACCACCTGCATGTCCTCTCTCACCACATCCATTAACCTTATCTTAGGCCTTCCTCTTTTCCTGTTACCTGGCAACTTCATCCTTAGCATCTTTTTCCCAATATACTCTGCATCCCTCCTCAGCACATGTCCAAACCAATGTAATCTTGCCTCTCTGGCTTTGTCTCCAAACCTTCCAACCTGGCCTGAACCTCTAATATACTTATTCCTAATCCTGTCCATCCTTGTCACACCCAGTGCAAATCTTAACATCTTCAACTCTGCCATGTCAAGCTCTGACTCCTGCCTTTTTGTCATTGCCACTGTCTCCAACCCATATAACATAGCTTGTCTCACTACCCTCTTGTAGACCTTCCCTTTCAGTCTTACTGGTACTCGTCTGTCACAAATCACTCCTGACACTCTTCTCCACCCACTCTATCCTGCCTGTACTCTCTTCTTCACCTCTCTTCCACACTCACCATTACTCTGAACTGTTGATCCCAAGTATTTAAACTCATCCACCTTCGCCACCTCTACTCCCTGCATCCTCACCATTCCTCTATCCTCCCCCTCATTCACACACATCTATTCTTAGTCCTGCTGACCTTCATTCCTCTTCTCTCTAGAGCATATCTCCACCTCTCCAGGGTCTCCTCCACCTGTTCCCTATTCTCACTACAGATCACAATATCATCTGCAAACATCATAGTCCACGGGGACTCCTGTCTGATCTCGTCTGTCAACCTGTCCATCACCATTACAAATAAGAAAGGGCTCAGAGCGGAACCTTGATGTAATCCCGCCTCCACTTAAACGCATCCACCACTCCCACCGCAGACCTCACCGCTGTCACACTATCCTCGTACATATCCTGTACCACTCTTACGTACTTCTCTGACACTCCTGACTTCCTCATATAATACCACAACTCCTCTCTAGGCACCCTGTCATATGCTTTCTCTAAATCCACAAAGACACAATGCAACTCCTTCTGACATTCTCTGTACTTCTCCATCAACACTCTCAAAGCAAACATCGCATCTGTAGTGCTCTTTCCTGGCATGAAACCATACTGCTGATCACTAATCATCACCTCCCTTCTTAACCTAGCTTCCACTACTCTTTCCCATAACTTCATGCTGTGACTGATCAAGTTTAATCCCTCTGTAGTTACTACAGCTCTGCATATCACCCTTATTCTTAAAAATCGGTACTAAAACACGTTTTCTCCATTCCTCAGGCATCCTCTCACTTTCCAAGATTTCATTAAACAATCTAGTTAAAAACTCCACTGCCATTTCACCTAAACACCTCCATGCTTCCACAGGTATGTCATCTGGACCAACACCCTTTCCGTTCTTCATCCTCTTCATAGCTATCCTTACTTCCTCCTTGCTAATCCACTGCACTTCATGATTCACTATCCGCACATCATCCAACCTTCTCTCCCTCTCATTCTCTTCATTTATCAACCCCTCAAAGTACTCTTTCCATCTGCTCAACACACTCTCCTCGCTTGTAAGCACGTTTCCCTCATTATCCTTTATCACCCTTACCTGCTGCACATCTTTACTAGCTCGGTCCCTCTGTCTAGCCAATCGGTGCAGGTCCTTTTCTCCCTCCTTAGTGTCCAACCTTTTATACAACTCTTCATAAGCCTTTTCCTTAGCCTTCGCCACCTCTCTCTTTGCCATGCACCTCATCTCCTTATACTCTTGTCTACTTTCTTCATCTCTCTGACAATCCCACTTCTTCTTCGCCAGCATCTTTCTCTGTATACTCTCCTGTACTTCTTCATTCCACCACCAGGTCTCCTTGTCCTCCTTCCTCTTTCCAGATGTCACACCAAGCACCTTTCTAACCATCTCTCTTACTAGCTCTGCTGTAGTTACCCAGCTATTCGGTAACTCTTCACTGCCACCCAGTGCCTGTCTTAACTCTTCCCTGAACATCACCTCACAATTACCATTTTTCAATTTCCACCATTTGATTCAAAATTTCACCACTGCTGCCTAGAATTTATCTTTGTATTCCTGTGACCACAGTTGTCTGTGTATCCTTTTTTTTAATATTCAAAGAGATGTGCTGTCTGTAAGTGGACTTTCTATGTGCTCTGCTTTTGCTACAAATTTCCCCTGTCTTACATGCACAGCCCCACAGGATGTAAGAAATCATGACTTGTTAACAAATGGATAAAATCAGGAATTTTACTACACCTGGATTTACATGAACTACTCATCTCACATATGCAAGCATTCAAACCAGTTACAGAGGTTTAGGATCAGATAGCTAAGCCCAAGGCACCACTAAGTAGGGACATACTACTATCTATCTGAATAGTATTCTAAAAAATACACCTTAAGGTAACATTTTTGATCTAAATGTGTCATAAGCTCAGTAATATTAATTAATTTTCATACAGTCAAAGATGCATTCTTATTTCTGTTGTTGTTTGTCTCAGTCATCAGGCAGATCTAGATGGTATCCCTTTGGAATTCTGGGACTTATAAAAGTGAGTCAAAGAGCAGTAAGTCAGAATGTGTGACAAATAATTTATATCTCCCAAATATCAGGTCATGGTACCTCAGGGTGATTTCCTTTCTTTGAGGTATGCTGATGTTAGAGTTACTACACATAAGTAGTCAGGGATGTGAAGGTGTTCACTCTACATTTGAGTGAAGGGGTTACAGAGGTTTGCTCCCCCCAGAAAAAAGATTTAATGGAGTACAGCAATTTTTGTAATTTGCAGTCCTTCCTTTGCTTCACAATATATTTTTCATAACTTTTGGATTTTCAGTTATGGGTCTCAAAATTACAAAAAGGATGCAATGTAGTTGTTTACCCTAACATTTTCTTTTGCCACAATTGTTTTTTTCTTCTGATCAAGTAAGCCTCATGGTTATTTTCTCAATGATATTTGATAACATCTTGTACAAAAGCAATATTTAGCTGCAGTACAGCTTAGCTTAGCTTATGCCAACCTTTTATATGCCTTGTGATAGTCATTTCAAAACATATTACATGCTCACAGAAAACAATTATTTATTTCCAACACTGTATATGCCCATAAAAAACAAGTGTCCTATCAGTACTCTCTCTCTGTCTCACACACACACACACACACACACACACACACACACACACACACACACACACACACACACACACACACACAAGTTCATTATTTCACCTGCTGCTTATCTTTGGGATGTGAGGAGAAACATGGCAAAAACCTACTCAGACAGAGAGGGTGACCATGCAAACGCTGCACTGCAGATGAGAACTGATGACTCAAGCACTGAGAGACAGAAGCATTAATTGTTACACCATTGTGCCACTCTCTAAAATTGCTGCTAATGGGAAGTAATTAGACTATATTATTTTAAAACAGACCGGATGCAATTTGTAAATATTTCATGAGACTATGCAACAATATGTTTGTTTAAAGCAGTAAGAACTGCCAGTTTACTTGGTAAGAATGAATTTCCTCTGTTCATAATTTAAGGTACAGTGTTGATATGGTATGTAAAAATGAGAGCTTGCCAAGCCTAACATCATTAGTATACAAGGGAGGGATTGCTAATTGGCTTGCATGATGCCTTCAACTGTCTGACTTTTTTTACAGTAAGTGAAGAGAATCCATTGAACTATTGAGTGTTTTGGTGATGTTTGTGTGCCGTCATTGGACTAGTGTCTAGGTAGACCTTCTCTTTTAATAAATTAATTTTGCAGCCAAGGTACCTACCAAGACTAACTATTTTTATTTTAGCTGTACAGGCTTGGAACTCACTGATGAATAATTTCAAACCGTACCTTTTCATTTATTTATTTTTTATTTGTGCCCGCTATGCCTTCCAACAATAGTTGAGCCCTGGTATCCCTCGTCGTTGTGTGGAATAATGACGGACTGGAGTTAGGCTATCTTGTTATAGCACAGTCTTGATACAAGAAGGCTTTCCACTGGCATACTTTAACCTGCACCCCTGCGCACAGTATGCAGTGACTTCAATGACATTACTGTATTCATGCTTCCAGGAGTGCACCACCTGCTGCAGTCAAATTCTTGGCACCACCTCGTTACATTGTCTGCTGCTTGGGCTAATGCCCAGGAATAGTAGTATAGGAAACCAGTAAAAAATAGATATGGCAGCAGGTCAGATGGTTGACTGATTGTATCATTAAGTGGGAGTTGGTGATAACAGTTTAAGTGCAAGTAGTAAGGAGAGTTGTCCCCCATGGAACCCAAATTAACGCTCATTTTCAAGTTTCACTCAGATGGATTTGGTAGGCCTTTTTTATGGCACTATCTTCTGAAGGAATTTAATGTGACACAATCAGGTATAAACATCTGTGTAATATACATATATGTGTGTATGCATGTATACATAGTATATATGTATATATATATATATATATATATATATATATATATATATACATGTGTGCATTTATAGGTGTTATGAGCACACCTATACACAGACACATGCACACACATACACACACACACACACACACACACACACATACACAAATACAAACACACAAATACAAACACACACACATATATATAAATATATACATGTCCATGTCATTTCATTGAAATTCAAACGGTTGAGCCCAATTCACTGAAAAATCATTTGCTGAAAACTCATTTCATAGAAAACTGAAATCACAACAAGTATACCATAACAAATGGTTTGCTGAGAGGTAAGCACCCCCTCCGGCACCCCCATGTGGGGGGATTTGTCACCCAGTACCCCCTTACTTATATATACTAACACCTACTGTCGTAGAACCTCAGAGAAAAAAAAACAAAAATCACAGAAAATCAGTGCTGAAGCAAAAACACAATCATCTACAAATTTGAAGGTACAATATGATGCTGACCATTGCAGTCCACACATACTCTGCTATACTCACTTCCCTAATAACGCGTCTATATCATGTAATCGAAATCTTACTACACTGAATCACTAAAGGTCGACCTCTAGCGATCGATGTAGTAAAACATCGAATAACGCTTAAAAAACAAAAAGCAAACAAAAATAAAAACTAACTAGCGTAGGCTGGGGGGCAAGCCCCACTGCACCCCCCACCCACCCTACTTAAATATTCCAACTCCGAGACCACACTACATTGAAGTAAATGAAAATCTCCCCCTACGGAGATTTCTGTTTACCAGCACAATGTTCTGCGCTTCCGATGTTGTGGTGCCGACAATATAGGCTTCAATATTGTCGGCTTTTGACATCATGAAGTAGACCCCCAATAACTGCTATGATAAGAAATCATCAGGTACTTTCTATAGACATCTACACTTTTCTATGAAATCAGTTTTTGACTTTTCTATAATATCTGGACTAGCAAGCTGAGCATATATTGTAGTTGATTTTGATAATTTCTATCAATTTGTTCACCTTAAAATCCTTTCATTGCACCAAGTCCATGGAGCGACTAAGGAAGGACCCGAGCAGCATGTGAGAAAGACTCACTGAATTCAGGCAGCTTCTAAGCCCAACATACTTTAAGTTTAGGCATATTCTGAAAAGTCAGGCTAAGACTTGGTCTGATATAGAAGACTTAAGATGGCAGGAAAAACAGGAATAATGCTGCTGGTACAAGGACTGCTTGGATCATAGAATTTTTTCAGGTTGCAACCCAACCTCTTAAATTGAATTAGTGGGCAGTCCTTTCACAAACCACCAGGTGTTCATCATCTTGATCACTGCTGCAGTAGCCTTAGCTGTATGGCTTATGTCTTGCCAAGAATATAATAGCCAGCTGGCTTCCAAGCTTCAAGGCACATTCCACGCGCACATACTGTCAGGCATCTCAAGCTGAGGTGAGTAGAACACCAGTCTGGGTGCCAGGATCTTCAGAGTGTTACTGTTGCCGATGAGTATGCTCCTCTGAGGCTTTTGAGGATTGGCAACTGGCTTGTGGTTTTCCTTTGCTGAATAGATAAGTTCCATTTAATAATTTTCCTGTGCAGGAATGCTATTTTAAAGCTAGGAGTTTGTATTTTAAGGGGCTGTCACAAGATTTTACTGCACTTTTAAATGTGAGCGCTCTTTTTTCCTGTCAGTTTAGAAGTTGTTTAAAGTAAATCAGGCTTTGCAAGAACCATTCTCCCGGGGCTCCTGGACCATTTCTCTTCTATCCCCAAATGTAGTAAGCTAGGGTAATCTACCCATATAGCTAAAGCTACTGCAGCAGTTATCAATATGATGAACATAGAACAGTTCTGCTCAAATATTTATTTTCACTTCAGTGGACAATCTTTGAAGTATTAAGCTTCACAATTTTCTGCAAGGTCTGACTTTTTAAAAGAAATGCCTTTGTACAGACTATTCTTTCCACAATCCAAAACTGAGATTTAAGAGAAAAAGACACAGAGACATACATAACTTGCACGGTATTTACTTCCATTAGATGTTTGGCTACTCTCTGAGTTGCCCATCTGAGCAGTTTAGATAGTGCGAATGGGTGTCCTACCAATTCATACAAGCACAGAGTTCAGGCTATGATGCCCAACCTCTGGACCAGTAATACAGAAGACTCAATCCTCACCACTAGCACCAGTGGAGGATGTACATTGGGAGGATGACAGGTAGACACACGGTATTTCCACATGCAGCTTTCTGCATCAAGTGCAATTTCCCTTAAGAGCACACAGAGACCACAGTCAGTCCAGGGCTGATTTCTACCTCATTCTCCAGATTGCCAATAAAACCCCCCATTGGCACAGCTATAGAGTTGAAATCTCAGCTGACTGGCTAAGCCAAGACTTCCAGGACCCTCTCGGTCCAACCAGTGCTTCATGTCCCTGTGCAAGTAGCTGACACATACCCTCTTTGAGGTTTGATTTATACACACATACATACACCTGGGAAAGGCTGGCACATGATTACTAGCTATGCCCTCTTTTGCCCAGACTATAAGGTAGTTATCACTGCCGCCAGCCAGCTCATCTACTTTAAGGCCCTTAACAAAGGGTGTTCAGTCTTACTATCAATTCAAATGGTAGTTTGACCAACACCAAGGCTATCAGGAG
This sequence comes from Protopterus annectens, assembly GCF_019279795.1. Taxonomy (NCBI): domain Eukaryota; kingdom Metazoa; phylum Chordata; order Ceratodontiformes; family Protopteridae; genus Protopterus; species Protopterus annectens. The sequence goes on along the minus strand of NC_056745.1, from coordinate 547,547,124 downwards.
TGGCCCTCAGTGTCTCCAAATAAATATGCAAGTACTCTCAGAACTTAAATGTCTCCACAAAGATCAGCCACAATTAAATGTTTAAATATATTTAATAATAAATAATAAAAGAACAAGATTATACTAAATGTATATTTACAGTGACAGCAGAGTTCACAGTCACAGGAAATATTTAAAACAACATTGCAGAACAGTCTCAAATAAAGAAAGAAAAAATATCTAAGGTAAGCTTTGCTATATTCCTGACTATATCTAAGAGAATTATACTGTTCCATAGACTTACTCAGAACAGGACAAATGTGTGGTGAATGGGTCTTCTGGTCAGGTACAAGACAGACTACAGAATGCTGAGTCTCTCTCTCAGATACCTCTCAAATTAATATCTCAAATATTACTGCTGGGAGAGCTTGCAGAATGACATCATTTCTTGTCATCTGACTCTATCCCAGGTGAAACCTCCCACTTCTGGAATCTGGCAGTATTTAGCATATACCTGTGAAAATGCATAGACAAGGGCTTTTCCTCAGATCTTTGGCAAATGGTGGAAGTCATAAAACAATAAAACACTTCCAAGACAATACAGAAAGCTCCTTAGTTTTAGACACTGTGCCTCCTTGCTGCACTGAAACTGAAAGGCAACATCTTTTTTTATTCTCTAGCCATAAAGTAATTTAATTTCAGCTATTTTTCTGAAGTTTTGCAAGTTAACCTCCTGTATTCCAGTTTCCCCTGTTAAAATATATACATTTAAACAGTTACAATAGTGTATGTACATTTCTGTTCTATTACAGTAGGATACACTGTGGATACATTTCAGAAAGCACTTTGTGAAATACCTTTTCGACACACATCTGTACAAACCATTTTATATGACATACAGCTGTAATACATTTATAATACAAACATCTTATATGAATCATGTTGATATTCACAAATGATGTATAATTATTTACAAAACTCCAGATAGCTGGGCTAGCAGTATCTTCTTTCATGACCTAGACATCTACAAAGAAACATACACACACATGCAAACGCACACACACACACACACACACACACACACACACACACACACACACACACACACACACACACAAAACAACAACAACAACACATCAGCCATAATCACCAATACATTATTTGACATTCATTTCCAAAGCCATGATATTCTAGCAGCTTAATAAATCAATTCTAGATCAGCACTACCACACCATTAGCACCTGCTGATCATGCCAGAGGGAGCTGCCCCCTTTGCTAGCTATGCCACTGCTACAAATTACAGGGCTGCTTGTTTAAATCAGGGTCTCCAACCTGAGGCCTGCGGGCTGCATGTGGCTCTGGACAGCTAGTAATGCGGCCCCCAGTGGACTGCAAACTGTACTTAGCATTATGTGATTTGACCCGTACCGTTTATCTGGAGTGGAGGTGGAATCTGGCAGGCACGAGGACCCAGAACTGTGAAGTCAGCAGCCTGTCACATATGTGACGCAGTTGTTGAGTAGTCCTGCTACTCTCCCATTTTTTTCCCACGTTCTACTTGTGAGGGATGGAACAAGACTGAGAGAGTAGAGGGACAACGATCAGGATAGTGACAGTCTTTTCACAGGTTTACTTAATCTGTTTTACCCACATTACCATATAGCGTACATTCTGTAAACAACCACAAGGAGCTGTTAAATTCCTTTTGTTTTTCATGGATACTTATTTTTCTCAACATTTTATTTTTCACATAATCAAACAACATAATAAAACGCATACAACAATATGCAAACTGTAAAGTTAACATTTTATATCTGTTCCTTTATGATTTTAGACAATGAATCTTAACAGTTTTATCTTTTTATTAAGACATGAGAGCATCTTGTCCCTGTTGATTAATGTTATCATTATATAGTTTTAGTATAGACAAGAACTATACAAAACATAAGTTGGATGTTTACTTCACTGTTAACTTGAGATTGTTGAAAACTATTTTCTGCCATTTCGCCACCTTGTATCAGTGTATTTATTTTTCATAACTTTATTCTGCTTATTTTAGGAGTCTATACATTTCAGTCTAACCAGATATAGGGCGGCAATGTGCTTTGGGGAGTGTTGATGATTTTCTTTTTTTTTAACATAATACACTGGCAGGATCAACAAGATGCTAGTGGTCTGTGTATTTTGGGGGCTGTTGATGATTTTTTTTTTAATATAATATCCTGGCACGTGTCAAACAGATACTAGATATGCAGTGTGTTTCCCATGATTCCAATTCCTGCATCACAGGTAACATTTGAGAAAGAACTTAGTGATACTAATCTAACCTGGATTAATGTGACTAATGTTTCAAAGATTGTGTCTTCAGCTTGCCACCACAAATCATACAGACACATGTTATGCCAGAAATGGGACTGTGCTGTGGGAATCAGCAAATGCAATGACACTAGACAGGAAAGTGTGTTGAACTCTGTACAGTAAAAACCTATGACTGTGGGAATGGCATGGGCATGATAGAGGATCGTTACTACATTTATGGTGATCGTGCCTACACCTGGTTACCCATAAACTGGTCAGGGTTTTTTTTTTGTGGGCTATATTACTCCTGGTATTCAGTATTTTGAAAACCCAACAACAGGTAGACTGAGAAATAAGCAGGAAATCCACTGGGCAAAACAAGCATTTTCATCTTTCGTTCCTAAGTATGGACTGCAAAGGACAATGGTTGAAATCACCATGCTTGCACACATTCTTCAGGTGGTAGCTAACCATACTTCACATCAGTACAGATGTATAGTTATGCAAACCACGGATACTTATTGTACTTTAAAGTGTTTTACAATTGCATTCTAATAGTAAGCTGTAAATTGTATTAATAGATGACTGAAGGTAAAGAAAGTACTGAAGGGGTTAAGGGATGTACTATGGTGTATAGAATCTGGAATGCCCAGGAAGGGAGGAAAGTCCACAATGTGAAAGAGATTTTGTTTTATATGAGCTCTGACCTTCCCAGGCTGGGATGGGTAGCTACAAGGAATGTTGGGGGATAGCATGTATTGGTACTGAAATATACAGGGTCGAAAAACAAGACTGGTTGCCAGGTCAGGTGGACTGCGTTTTTCTAAAACATTATTGTTGCTAAAAACATGGTTGTTAAGTGTTCATGTACAGCACTAATTGAGAAGCATGAGGGTCTGCAGAGACCTTATTTGTTAATCAGTATGAAACATCAAAATTCTGCATGCATGTTACTGATAAGAAATGAAATAAAAACGTTATGTTTTTGTTGCTTGGTGAGACTGATTTGAAAACTTGGTGAAGGCAGTCTCCCAGCGCTATGATTTATTCTACTACAACAAAGAAACAAATGATTGCACATCTTTAAAAGTTATTCTTGCATTAAGACTAACAGATAATTAATGTTATTTATGTATATTTTAACAGCACTCTAACAATACCTACATGGAAAAAATGTCCTGTTTTAAAAATGAAAATGTGTAGATCATCAAGCCTAGTTTTGGGACACATGTTCAGACAAGATGGGGTGCATTTGTCAAGATCAGGGAAAAAAAATTTGCAGCAGATATTTTGCAATATTTGACAAACACAAGGCAGGATTTTTGCCAGGTCAAAAATTTAACCATTCACAGATAGCAACATTTAATGCATTTCTGATGGATGTTAATGCTAGGTGCATTAACAATAACTTTTTTTATTGGACAGTTTGCTTTGTCCCCACAAGATTGATGTTATTATTGTTTGTGAAACATGGTTAAAGAAGAATGACTAGAAATCAGTTATGTCAGGGTATAAATGTTTTTCTGTAACAGACGTTCTAACAAAAAATCAGGTGGTGGTGTCATGATAGAGATTAAAGATAGTTACGAGGCCTGTGATTATTACATGTTCAATAACACCAATACTATAGACTGTATAATTGTGACAATAAAGACAACCCTGGAACATATAACAATTGTTGGAGTGTATAGACCACCAGTCAAGTGCATATGACCTAGAGGAATTCATACATTTCTTGCATGAAACACAGGAGGGAAGAATAATATTAGCTGGGGACTTAGTATTTACCAGAACCAGACTGGAATAATATTGATTCAGCAATATTAGTAAGGAAATTAATCACAATGTATATTCAGGAACAACAACTGCTTCAGATTGTAAAAAATAACTACCAGGGAATGGAACATACTGGACATTGTTTGTGTATCTAAACAAATTACTGTTACTTCAAGTCAAGTTTTACCACTGTTGATGCGTGGTGATCATGGGGTTATAAAGGTTAATTTGTTGCTAGGTAATTCTGCCAAAGTGAAATCTAAACCAATGCACAGAAGGTTAATTACAGATTATATGGAAGCAAAACAGTTACTATGTAAAACTACCTGAAGTGAGGTGTTCAGTGGAAAAACTGCAAATGGAATGTGGAAAGTTTTGAATGAGAAACTGAGTGCAAAAACAATCAAAAAATGTTTAACATCAGGATCTAGGCATACAACATCAGGGGGGTATATTTCCATAAGAACAAGATATCTGATTAAGTGAGAGACAAAAAATATAAGAAATGGAAGACAGGTCAACCTACAACTTTGAAAACTGAAATAAACAAGCTGGACAAACAGATTAAGCATAGTGTGAGACAAGATCAAGAAAAATTTGAAGAAGATTTATATAAAGATATTGAACATAACGAAAAACCTTTTTATAGATACATAAGATGTGGAAGGAGTAAAGACATACAAATTTATAAACTGTGTGCAGATTCTAAAATGTATTCTCAGACACAACAGATTATAGCTACATTTACAAAATGTTATGCAGAACAGTTTGGCTCCATAAAAGGGTGATAAGTTGTCCTAGTGACATCCAGGTAACCTCAGATACTGGAATCAAATTAGCTTATATTGAAACTGCACAAACTGGATCCAAACAAAGCACAGGGAAGAGAAGGAATTAGTAACAATGACCTGAGAAAATTTCAGCAAGAACTAGGATATAAATATGGGGAGATTCCTCAAGATTGGAGACATGCGCTTATTAAACCTGCCTTTAAGGGAAAGGGGTGTAGGACAAACCAAGAGTCATATAGACCCTTAAGTGTACTTTCATGTTGTAGAAAAATAATGGAGAAGGTAATAGTGGATAAGTCATTGTCAGAATTGGATAGGCTGGGACTTGAAACTATATATCAGCATACATATGTTGAAAATAGATCTATTACCACCTGTAACATGAGGTTCTACAAGAATATAATAACAGCTATGAATAAAAAGTTGTGCTGTGATGTAATATATATAGATTTAACTTCAGCATTTGACAGGGTCATACACAAAACACTGATCAATAAATTAGAACAGCTAGGTATTGATGTACTCTTGATAAGATGGATAGCTGTGTGACTTACAAATAGAACATGGCAAGTATCATACAGCAACTGGACAGTTGAAATCCTTGATTACATTCAGGGTGTCCTACAGGGCTCTATCCTAGGCCCTTACTTGTTTAGATTGTATCTTTCAGACCTAACTTTTTCATCTGAGGTGTTCTACAGTCTATATGCAGACAATCTGAAATTGGGTAAACTGATTACATGTGTTACAGCTAAGGCATGTCTGCAAAATAACTTGACTAAATTGACCATTTGGGCACAGAAGAATAAATAAGCTGATAAATACATCAAAAACTAAGCATATGAGATTTGGGAGACATAAACTGAAAGGTGAATATTTAATACAGCACACAGTGATTGAAACTGTAGACTCTTTTAAGGATCTGGGTATATGGGTAGATCCAGCTATGAGTTTTTCTAATCATATCAACCAATTGGTTAATGATAGTTATAGAAAGTACAGTTGTGTACTCTTACCATAAATGTAGATGTTCGAGTGTGTTCACTGTTGCAGTCATGACTGTAGGGTTCTTCCTGCCAGCAGCAGCCCTCAATCGGCCAGAATCCCAAAGTCTGGATTGGGCGTCAGCTGAGGTCTCTTTTATCCTGACGTCAATGTGCCAGGAAGAATAAAGACCTCAGCTGACGCCATTACCCCAGTTTTTCTTGCCCCAGATGTCAGGTGCCCAAAACCTCAGCAGCCAAAATACCTCATAACAGACAATACTCAAAGAAAAAACAAAAGAGGGGGTAGGAGGGAGGGTAACTCAGACTGCAACAGTGAACACACTCGAACATCTACATTTATGGTAAGAGTACACAACTGTACTATGTCCTTCGTGGTTCACTGTTGCAGTCATGACTGTAGGGTTGAGTCCCAAAGCTAAGAAAGGGTGGCTGGAGGAGAAACAGAAGGAGCGGCCACAAAACTTTGCAAAACCGGCCCTAGATTTAGAATAGAGAGGGAGGTTGTAATGCTTAGAAAAAGTATGCACAGAACTCCAAGTAGCAGCCTCTAAAATATCCTTGGTAGGAACCCCACAAAGAAAGGCTGCTGAAGTAGCAGTAGCCCGGGTAGAATGAGTCCTAATATTAACAGGAACTGGATTGCCATGAAAAGAGTAACAGAACTTGATGCAGTGGGCAATCCACTTAGAAAGAGTTTGCTTAGTGATTGCTTTCCCTAGAACAGTAGGAGCATAAGCAACAAACAATTGGTCAGATTTCCTGAATATCTTGGTCCTGTCCAGGTAAAAATGAAGCTGCCTGTGCACGTCCAAAGAGTGCAAAAGACTTTCTTCCTCACTTTGAGGATCAGGATAAAAAGCAGGCAAATGAATAGTCTGATTCAAGGCCACTGCCGAAACTACCTTAGGCATAAAGGTGGGATTAGTCCTTAGGGAAACCCTGTCCTGATGAAAAATAATGAAGGGTTCCACAGCCATGAGTGCTTGCAATTACGAAATCCTTCTAGCAGAGGTTATAGCTAAAAGAAAAGCAGTTTTCCAAGACAAAAAATTTGAATCCGTGGAAGCTACAGGTTCAAAAGGAGACAAGGTTAATTTTTCCAAAACATAGTTAAGATCCCAAGTGGGAACAGGTGCTCTTATAGGGGGCCGAACATTCTTAGCCCCTCTAAGAAATTGTTTAAGTAATGGATGAGAAAAAATCGGAGGATCCATATTGTAATGTGCAGAAATAGCAGAAGCATGAAGCTTGATAGATGAAAAAGATAGGCCCGTATGTAACAACTCTGCCAGATACTTTAAAATCAGAGAAATGTTCGGAACAGCAGAATCACCACCTTGGACCTGATTCCAGGAGCAAAATCTTTTCCATTTACCTGCATATGATTTCCTAGTGCTGGGCCGTCTAGCTTCAAGGATTACATCCATTACCTGTTTGGAAAGAGTAGAGGTGTTTACAGACCCTGGATCCGCCAGGCAGCTAGATTCAGAGTTTTGACATGACTGTGCAGGATCCGGCCATCCTGTTGAGACAGTAGATGAGGGATTTGAGGCAGAATCCAGGGAGGCTCCTGAACTAGGTTCATCAGAGTGGAATACCAGAATTGTCGAGGCCAATTGGGAGCCAGTAAAATCATTTGTGGTCTGTCCTGTTTTATCTTCAGAAGTACCCGAGGTAGAAGAGGAAAAGGAGGAAAAGCATATACTGAGAGGTGTTTGCAACTGAATGAGAGGGCATCCACTTGCCATGCTAGTTTGTGGTAGGTCCTTGTGCAGAATGTTGGAAGTTGATGATTCTGAGGGGATGCAAAAAGATCTATGTCCGGACATCCCCATGCCTGTACTATCATCCTGAATATCCGAACATCCAACATCCATTTGTGTGGATCTGAAAGTGTCCTGCTCAATGTGTCTGCCAGAGTGTTGTCTTTTCCTGGCAGGACTTGTGCCTGTAAGTGGACTCTGCAGGTCAGTGCAGTGTACCACAGAGCCATGGCTAACCTGCACAGGGGGTAAGAGTTTATGTACCACATCACTGCAGTGTTGTCTGTCTTTATCAACAATTGCCCTGCTAGAAGAAAGTCCCTGAAGGCTATCAGAGCATTCTGTACAGTGAGCATATCCCTCAAATTTATGTACAGGTGAATTTGCTCCTTTGTCCAAACACCCTGAAGACATCTCCCATGCATGTGGGCTCCCCAGGCATAATCTAAAGCATCCGTTGTCAGAACTTGGTTGGTTGGTGGAGGACAAAAAGGCCTCCCCTTGTTCTGGAGACAAGCTTTGGCCCACCAAACAAACTCTTGCTGTAGACAAGGCAAAATCGTGATCACTGTTTCCAAACTCTGGTAATGCTGAGACCACACACTCTTGAGGTACCACTGTAGTTTCCTCCTATGCAGTCTTGCATATAGTATTAGGAGAATGCAGGAAGCCATGTAACCTAAAGCCTGCAGAACCTTTCTTGCAGTCAGCTGTTTCATTGAAGCTAGGTGTTGGAAAGAAGAAGCCAGTTGCGCTTTTTTGTCTGGTGTCAAGGAAGCCATCTGGGTTGTAGTACTCAGAAGAGCACCCAGGAAAGTAATCTGTTGTGTGGGCACCAGATTTGACTTCTTTAGATTCACTGTGAATCTGAGGTACTGTAGAAGATGCTGCACAAAAGCTAGATGCTGAAGTAGAGTGTCTTTGTCGTCCGCTTGAATAAGACAGTCATCCAGATAAGGGTATATTTGAATCCCCTTCTGTCTGCAAAATGCCATTACTGGTGCCAGGCACTTTGTAAAGACCCTGGGCACAGTAGATAAGCCAAAGGGCAGCACAGAGAACTGGTAATGCTTCGAGCCCACTTTGAATGTCAGATACCTTCTGCGCTCTCGCCTTATAGGAATATGCAGGTAAGCTTCCTTTAAGTCCAGAGTCACCATACAAGCGTTCTTGCCCAACATAGGCAGCAGCTGCTGCAGAGTGAGCATCTTGAATTTTGGTACATCTAGGAAGGTGTTTAGTACGGAAAGCTCCAGGATTGGTCTCCACGAATTTTCCTTCCTGGGAACCGGAAAAGTCTTGAATAAAAACCTTGCCCTGTTTCTAAATTTGGTACCAATTCTATGGCCCTCATAGCTAAGAGGGACTGAACCAGCAGTTGTGCCTCTGCCCATTGATGATTCAGCAGATCTGGCCAACCGTTCGGCCTTGGCAAGGTGTGGAAATGAAATCTGTAACCTCCTGAGACTATGTCCAGAACCCATTTGTCCCGGGTTATGCGGCCCCAATTTTGATAAAAAAGAGAAATCTTTCCTTCGAAAGGTGCTTCCAGGAGAGGAGCCCCTGGAATCAGAAAGGGAGAGTCATAAAGACTGTTTCCGGTAGGGTTGAGACTTATCTTCACCACCTTTGGGAGAGGGGGCAGGCCACTGCCTATTCCTAAAAAGGGTTTGTGCCTGTCCCCTACCTCTGGAATGCCTGAATCTGCTTCTCTGAGGCCTGTCCGAGCTCGGAAAGGACCAAGGTTTAGCTGGCCAGTGCCTGCTAAATCTAGGAGGTTGCACCTGTAGAAAATCCTTAACCGTCTGCATAGATTTGACTTTGTCCTCCATTTTCTTTAATACCTCTTCAGCTTTGGCCCCAAACAAAACATCGTGCTGCAAAGGGGCATCCAAAAGTTTGGCTTTAACCTGATCCAGCAAGCTTTGTTCCTTTAACCAAGCATGTCTACTAATAACTGCACCAGTTGTCACAGCCCTACAAGAAGCTTCCAAAGAATCAAAACCACAATGCAGGGTATGTTTACCCACTTGTTCAATAGCATGCAATAAATCATGTAACTCCTTGTCATCCGCACCAATAGAAACAGCTGACATCTTTTGTTTAAATACAGACAAAAGGTATTGCTGATACTTTAGCATATGAAATTGACAGTTCAAAGCTCTAATAGACAATGTAGCAGAAGTATAAACTTTTTTACCCCATCTTTCCAAAGCCCTGGACTCTCGGTCAGAGAGAATAGGAAGTTTAGCAGAGGCCGCCTTAACACCCTTAGGGCCCTGAGAAATTGTTTCTGGATCAGGTGAAAGATTCTTAAAAAGAAACTTGTGAGAATCTGGAACCCTATAATACCTATCTGGTTTGACTGGAGTAGGGGGAAAAGAATCAGGAGAGAGGGAAGCTTCTGAAAAAACATCTATGATGTCCATTACAGGAGGAATAGCAAGAGGCTTATGCTGAGGGAGAAGAAGAAAATCCCTAAGCCTTTTCTTGGTTTCAGAGAATTCCTGCCCTTCCCAGTGAAAATGCTCCCTCATATCATGCAAAGTTTCACCAAAAGAATAATCCTCAGGAGGAGAGGCTGAAGGAAAGGAATCTTCAGCATCAGAATACTCATAAGGAGGAAAGGAACAATCGTGCTCAAGGGAAGAAGCAGAAGACACAGAAATTTGGTCTGAAGAATCATAATCGGACTGTAATCTAGGCTTTTTGTCAGGAGGGGGATGAGAACCCCTGATCCTAGATAACAAATCTTCAACCATCCTAAGCATCTGCCTTTGAGGCCTAGGACCCTGATCAAAAGGCGTCTGTGCTTGCCATTTCTTTTTAGCTGGAGCCGTAGTCATTGTCTTAGAATGCAAAACTGAATCCATATTTACATGAAGCTGTGAAGGCCTGAAAACTCCCTCAGAAGCCGGTACCTGCCTACCGGCTCCAGACCCAACTGAGGGAGTAGTATCCAAAAGTCCATTCCCTGGTAATACTGAAGGCCCCATCAGCTCCACACCGGAGTTGGTACAGGCAGTTGGTTCAAAAGAGGCAGACGACAGGGGCTGCAAAGGCGCCTCACTGACGACCGACGAACCAGCAACTGGCAATAACTGAGTAATATCCTCTGCTTTGGACCTCGGAGGCCTGTCTTTATCTTTGCACCTCTTACACACACCAGAAGCCGGAAAAGAATCCGAAGACATATTATAATTAAACCTTTTACCAAAACAGTAAAAGGCAAAGTTGTACCTATGCATAATAGTACGCTGATTAAATCTAGCACAAAACTTACAATTAGCAACGGCGTGGTCAGGCCCCAGGCAGGGAATACAATAAGAGTGAAAATCCCTATGAGGTATTTGTTTCCCACAAGAAATACAATAATTAACTTTTTCTGACATCTGACTGGAGCAAGAAAAAGACCTCCCCAATGGGGTACTTATCTTAAAAAATGAAAAATCCTGGAAGTAAATCCAAAAACAGACAGGAGTAGGCCGACCGGCATCAGCAAACTGCTCAGGGCAACGCGCGGCAAGAAAGACTGGGGTAATGGCGTCAGCTAAGGTCACTTTTATCCTGACGTCAATGCGCCAGGAAGAATAAAGACCTCAGCTGACGCCCAATCCAGACTTTGGGATTCTGGCCAATCGAGGGCTGCTGCTGGCAGGAAGAACCCTACAGTCATGACTGCAACAGTGAACCACGAAGAACATCTATAGGTTGTATAAAAAGATTTATAAAGTCTAGGAAATAAAAATTGATGAAGTCATTGTTTGTTAATTACATTAGACCAAAACTTGAGTATCAAATAACAATATAGAAACCCTAAAAGAAAACAAGCATGAGTAAACTGGAAATAGTACAGTGGAAATATACCAAGGGAATCCATGGATGTGAAAATTTAAGTTATTATGAAAGACTAAAATATCTGAACTTGTGCAGTGTCTCTTACAGATATCTAAGAGGAAATCTTATTCAGGTATATAGGGCATTTAGAGACAACTACCTGTGGGAATGTTTGGGGTTATCAAAAATTACTAGAGAGTCATCAGACAACCTATGTAGAATATTCTATAGGAATGAAAAGTGTACTAATTGGTTCTCTGACAGAGTAGCTGGTGCATGGAACAGACTACAAAATTACATTAAAGCAAGCACTGGTTTAGATATTTTTAAGAACATCCTGGACACTTACTATGGGAACAAGTGTTTTGTTATATTGGCAAGCTAGAAGGGCATTAATGCCCTTGCTTGAAATATTTGTATGAGTGTGTGTATGTATGTATGTAGGTTTGTTAGTGCAGATAAGTATTGTGAAGCTGTGTCCATGAGTGCATATGTGTTTTTGTGTGTGTTTGTATGGTTACCACCTGTCCCACTTTGCGAGGGACAGTCCCTCTTTGGACAGTTGTATCCTGACAAAAAATATTAAAAATGGCAAATGTCCTGAGATTGTAGGACATAATTATGTCCCATATTATATGTAATAGTTGCATAAAATAGTTATTTCTGTATCTAAAATGTCTAAATGTTACAAGAAACAGAATAAGCAACTAAACTGCTACAAGAATAAGCTTTTATTTAGGCAAAAAAGTAAAGTTCTATCCTTTGTACTGACCGTGGGTATGTGTCGGCCTGTAAAATCTGATGTGTGTCCCGAAAATGTCCCACTTTGGCTATTTGAAAAAGTGGCAACCCTATGTGTTTGCAAGGGCACAAGTGGGACTGTATGGGTGTGTGTGTATTTATAGCTGCTTGTGTAACAGCATCTTATGGCTTGATGGGGGCACATTTTATTTAGTGCTTTGCTCTAAGTCAGTTGCATTTGATTAAAATACATTCATTTTTAGAAGCATATCTAGTCCTATGACATGAAACTAAGAAGGTTTTAAAAACTTCTGTTTAATGTTATGTAGTACTTTGCACACTCCCACTCATTTATGAATGCTCGTCAGTGTTTAGTATCAGCCCACTACTCTTATCTGCTTGCTTTGCAAATAAGAATACTATCATGTACACTATCTCAAAAGCATTTGGAACTAACTTGTACAAATGTAAGTTTGTAACTGTGTTCACTATTATTTTCAATTATAGAAGCAAACAAGACACACTACTAGAATATTTTAGTCAACGGAACCAAAATATTCGAAATCTCAGTAACGTATCTGTCAGTGCTGCTAGGAAAGGCAGTATATCAACATTACTGAAGATGATCCATTCTTTTGACATGTTCACCAAACTTATATCAGTGGATACTCTACCTTGCTATGTAGGTAACAGATGTTTTGCATCAAGTAGAGCTATTATATATTTATTGATATAGCACCAATTATATGTCAATTGATACTGCACCTCCTCTATAGTATACTGTGTAGTGCACATTGCTATGCAAGTGATATATGCAAATATAGTGCTGTCTCCATTCTCTCAATACTATTCAACAGTTTAAAGCTATGATTCTGTACTTTAGAGAAACCCTCAAATGACATAAGTACTAGTAATAACTGCAACATCACGTTAAGTTTGTAAATATGGTATCTATGAAATTCTTCAAATGTCTGTTAAAAAATTATTGTATCTGTGCACTACTTAAAATAAATAAACACATATAAATAAATATATGAAGTGGCCACAATCAATTGTATTGCCTTATAGTATGAGTTCAAAATTGCATTATGGCACATTTTTTTAATATTTTGCTTCCACTTAAAGAAAGATACTGTTCCTGCAAATGGGGACAGCAAATGGTAATTCAGCCAGCAACAGCAATAACATCAGAGCTGAAGAAGGTATTTGCCTCTCAGAATTCAGCTTAAACAAACAGGAAAACCACAAGTGTATAGGCTGATCAGGACCAGTGTTGATGCCCTATCGAAATGTCAGGACTTGCAATGCCAAATCCTGAAATTCTGAAGAAAAAAGACTGAAAGCAGAGGAGCAGAGAAATATCAGACATCACTTCTTTAAATGTGTGGGGGTTTTTTCTACATGGGGCAAGCCGCATTGCCATGCTCCTGAACTTTTATATAACAACTGCAAGATTGCCATACCTCAGAGAAAAGGGGATATTCCATAAGAAAGTCAATCTCAGACTTAATATATAAAAGTCTGGCTTTTAAATAATTTAGTCTTCACATTCAGAGACTCAGCCATGCATGCCAAGCTTTTGAATGTTTTTGACTTGAGGTAACAAAAAAAAATTACTGACATCTGCTACTCACAAGCATCTCAGCATGCACAAAAAGGACTGTAAGATCACTAAGCCCAGTGGATTTCCACTGCAAAGTATTCAGTCCTACAAGTATCATGAAGTGAAGCTGGACCCAGTACTTACTTTTTCAACACGTTCACAAAGTAAAGAACAAAGTATGAACAATGTTAAACTCCAGTTACAGAGTCAGGAATCTACTGACTGGAAAAGTAAGATTCTTACTCAGAGCTGTAGGAAGGGCTGGGCTGATGGGGCTGCAGTTGCTGGGTGCCAGCCTGCAAAGGGTGCCAATAAGGATCACATTTTTAACCTTTTCCACCTCCCCCATCAACTGTGACTGAGTATTTATGAGGATGAACATCCCTGCTTAGCGTTCACACCACCCTAGTATCGCTCTCTCTTTCTCATCTTACTGGGCAAGTAAACACTACAATTACATAAGATGAGGTAGGTGTGTGAAGCCAAGGTAATATCAGGCCAAAAGAAAAGCAACTGTGAAGCCAGGTGTAATTCTAGGTTGAATGAAACAATTAAAATTTATTTTTCTCTCTCTTTGTCTTCTCTCTTGTTCATTTGCAATTAGAGTGCTGCTCTCATGGCTATGAACATATCACTTTTTTTGGCTTTCTGAATATCAAAAAACAAGGAATGTCCTTGAAGAATGATATATCCCCAAACTTGCTACTTCCTACTGTTAATGGAAAAAAACAACAATAAAGACTGGAAACTGTCATCCTGCTGTGCTGCAATTGTAGATAGACTTAAGAATACCAGGGCAGATTCAGGATGCAAGGTAAACAGACATGGATGTGTATTTGAAATCATTATGGTTGCTATGATTAGTAAAATAATAGCTCTAAGTACTTACTCTTCATCAGCAGGAGAGTGATGTCATGGACATTTGGGGCTGGGATGAAAACATGCTGCATAACTGTGCATGATGTCAGATGCTATAGGGTTGATGCTATAATGTTAGTATAGAACCATCTGCCAGTATTGGTTATTCATTTATAATAGGTAAGATAAGTACTTATGTAGTAAACTCTGTCCAAGGAAGTTAGATATCTGGAGCATAGTTTTTTTCTGAATGAAACTGGTCTATTTTACTGTCTTTTATTCTGTCAATGTGTGCCAACCTATGTATACTTTGTTAAGCATTTGCACTATTTTTTGTTCTTTTAAGTAACATTTATTTATTAAAATTGAGCTTTTGAGACTGGCATTATTTATTTATAAGAATATTTAAGCAATATTATTTATCTGACAAGAGGGAAATCATTATTTACAGACAGTGCTGGATTTCAAGTTCTATGGCATATGTCTCCCACTGGACTGCTTAAAACTGCTAACAGGGAAAGAAATATTAACTGTTGCATTTCGTATCTGGCTTGATTTAAGAACATTGGGTATATGGAAATTTCTAGCTTTCCCAGGGTGGTGGCAGTAGAATACCATGCTAGTAAGAAAGCTGAGGGGAACTGGATAATTATGCCAGCCTTCCCTAGGAGTTGTGTGTGTGTGTGTGTGTGTGTGTGTGTGTGTGTGTGTGTGTGTGTGTGTGTGTGTGTGTGTGTTTGTGTGTGTGTGTGTGTGTGTGTGTGTGTGTGTGTGTGCGTGTGTCCGTGTGTGCGTGTGTGTATTTGTGTTTGTGAAAATGATACTTTTTGTGAACGGCAATTACCATGGATAAATAGGCAGTGTAAAACATTGAATCACAGAGGCACAGAGGGAGCAGTGAGACAGACACTTGGGAATGCTTGGCTGAAGATTCAGCACTGTACGTGTCTGCGTGTAGTTCTGTCTGGTTGTGGAAGTTGGAAGCCCATACCTAGAACAACAATGTATATTTTCATTATGTTTTTAGGGACAGCCTGTACTTGCAAACTAATTATTGAAACAGACTTGTGTGCACTTCCTTGCTATTACTTCACCCTTGCTTGGCAGTGATGGGATTCAAACTCCAACAGTGCCTCTCATCTTAACTTTAGTGGGTGGCATCCTGCCATCTGAGTGTCACATTGGTGGCAGTGATGCATTCATCCTGTCACATTTAGGGACAATGGTCCCTGCCCCCTGTCACCTTTGGTGGCAGTGATGTCATAGGTTCATAGGACGATACTAGGCTATTGGACCAGAAGCCTTAAAAGCCTGGCCAAGAATTTCACCCATGTTCCCACAAAGTCAGCACCTGTTTTCCCTGTCCAGCAGAGACACAGGTGGGATCCCAGTGGTATATTTGCTGTTTCCCATCCAGCCGTCTAAGTTCCTCTTAAAGTGGGCTAGTAAGGTACTCTGCTTGATATGGAGAGGAAATCTATTCCACAGATGGGGAGTCGTTGGGACACAAACCTATCCCACCAGGTTCTATTAATGTCACAGACCAGGTTGAGACCTTGTGTGTGGGTTGTGCGAGTGGAGTTTGACTTACGGATATGCAGCAACTCCATCAATGTTGAGTCTGAGACAGCCTTGTATGCCAGACACAGTTCACCTCTGAGCAGTCTGTATGAGCCTGAGTATTGGGACAGGGCTTTTAGCCTATTTGTACAGGATAGGTGTTTGAGACCCTGGATTTTCTCAGTCAGGAACCTCTGTGGTCTCTCCAACTGCTGCATGTGCTTGGCAAGGTACATGCCGAAGGGGGCATTGTACTCAGTAATGGGTCTGATAAGGGAGGAATACAGGGATGTTATGACCTCCTTGTTCCTGGATGAAATACCCTTACGTATGAGGTGGGCCATGTAAAAAGCCTTCCGTACAATGGAGACAACATGGTGGTCAAAAGTGAGGTTGGTATCAACCTGGGTACCCAAGTCCCTCACGACTGATTGCTTAGTATATTGTTATTAATGTGATAATTAGAGGGGACACCATTTTCCCCAAAGGGAATAATGATGCATTTGTTGGCATTCATTTTGAAGCCATGCTTCTGACACCAGTCATTAGTTTGGTTAAGGCCATCTTGAAGGATGTTCACATCATTAGGGGAATTTAGGACAATGCCCAGCTTTCAGTCATCTACAAACTTGGTCAGTCACAGACCACTGGTTTTGGCTTGCACTTTAGAAAAGTATATCCCAAACAGCAGAGGCGCCAAGACTGATCCTTGGGGTATGCTGCTTGATATGGGTCTACTACTAGAAGTGGCCTCCCCTATTTTGACTGAATGGGTTTTATCAGTGAGCCAGTTAGCTACCCATCTGGTAACATATGGGTTGAAGCCTAGCTGGGAGAGTTTATCTATTCTGCCCGAGTGGAGAATAGTGTTGAAGGCTTTGGCTAGATCAAGGTAGGCAGTGTACACTGACTTGCCCTCATCCATGGCTTTGGTGACTGTTTTGAAGAAGGTGACCAAGTTTAACAGGCATGATCTCCCTTTGACAAAACCAAACTGTGTGGGATCAAGCGTTTGGAGGTTGTCAATGTCCTTGTTTGTAAGGTCCATGATAATGTGTTCCATGGCCTTGCAGATCAGGCTAGTTAGGCTGATGGGCCTATAGTTGTCTGGGTTGGTGAACACTCCACCTTTGTGTTGAGGAATGACAGTGGCTGTCCTCCATTCTGCTGGGATGAAGCCGGTGCTCAGGCTTTGGTTGAATAGGGTGCCTAGTGCTGCTGAGAGCTCTTGCCTGAGTTCATGTAGGACACAGCCAGGGATGTTGTCAGGTCCCATGGAGGCTTTATTTTTTGCCTTTGAGAGGGCATTAATAACCTGCTCCCTGGTGATGAGGGGAGGGGGGCAGGTAGGTGTTGGGGATGTCCTGGTTTACTGGTGGGAGGGACAGGGGGTGAAGTTTTCACTGAACTTGTCTGCCAGCAGGTTTGCTATATCTATGGTGTTTGTGTATGTGGTATTCTTGACCACCAATTCAGAGCAAATTTGGGAGTTTCCTTTGAGATTGTAGATATATGCAAAGAAGACCTTGTGATTGTCCTTAGTGGATGTGGCCAATTTGGACTCGAAGTTAGCCTTGGAGTATTTCACCAGTGACCTTATTTACTTGTTGAGACAAAGGAGAGATTGCTTCCAACTTGGCACCTGCTTCTTCTTGGTCCTGGACAGCAATTTTTTCCTTTTATTATAGAGTCTTATTGCTGTTGTCCACCAGACAGGTTTACTCTTCCTTGAGGAAGATGATTTGGTCCTGTCCGGTATTGCTGAGTCCATGCAGCTATACAGGTGCTCATATAGTTTTTTGGTGTAGGCTTGGGCATTAGTGCTTGATTCAATTGAAGGGATGGTGGCTGTGAAGTTGCTTTACCTGCTCTCAGGAGGTTGTAGTCAGCTTTGGAAAAGTTTTTTTTTCAACCCTGGCCGGGGGGGTCATGGGCGATGGTGACTTCAAAAGTGATCACTTTATGGTTGGATCCTATCAAGAAGTATGACACTGTAGGGGTGCTACAGTGGCTACTCACATTGGTTAGTACCAGGTCCAGGATATTTTCACCTCTCGTGGAGGTTTCTACCAGCTGATCCAATGCATTGGCAATGACGACGTCGAGGAATCTTTGGGCATTCATGTTTGAACTAGAATAGGTCTTCCACTTTATGGTCAGGTAGTTAAAGTCAACCAGGATCAGGGTAGAGGGTTGAATCTTGATGGATTCAAGTAAGTCTAGATAGGTGGAGTGGGCCTCCCGAGTCATGGTTGGGGGTCTGTAGCTAGCTTTGATTTGAATAGGTGTTTTGTCAATACTTAACTGCACCTGGAGTGTCTCCTGTGTGTCATACTGTTTGACCAGACTGCAGATGTGTTTATAAATACTGAAACTCCACCTCCTTTGGCTTTGTAGCCCTCTGTTTGGGGTCTGAAAAACCACATTCACAGTTCGTATGGGAGAGCATTGGTGGGGCACAGGAATGATTTATGATTTTAATGTGTATTCTATCCCTTGCAGGGTTGTCTTTTGTCAAAAATGTAATATTATTCTTTAAAAGCAGATAACTGAGATCATTATCAAATAATAGCTGTTATACTACTATCACTACTGCTGTATATTTAGCAATTGTTTAAAATGCTGAATTGTTTATTAAGACCACAAAGCCTATTTTCTGATTTAGTACTGGTGAGGGATAGTGGAGATCTACAACTACAGGATGTAGACTATACCTGTGCCTAACCAGTACTAATAACTAACTCACTAAATAAATATAATCATTACTGCTGTTAAATAAGTACAAATCTTCTGAATAATAAAAATAATAATAGCTACTAACAAAGTACTGTTACTGCTAGATGGTCTCGTGGAGATGTCCGGCAGTTGAAAAGTATGGTGGGCTGGCCAAACAGGTATTTCAGACACTGGTGATGCAGGGCATTATACAGAAGCTGAATAGTGGAGGGAGTTATTTGTGAACATTTAGAAGAAAAAAATTATTTTGGTAAAGGTGCAACTTTTTAAATATCAGGTGACATCAGTGAGGTGATTATCCTTTTTAGCACCCCTCTTACTACCTCTTTTCCTCTCTCTTCTAACAGGTCTTTTTTATGAAATTTACTCAGCAAAGTACAGATCTGCAATGTTGGGCAGCCGATGTACTTAAAACATGATAAACAAAATGAAGAATCCTCATTGTCCCTCAGTTTCAAATCTTGAGATGGATATAGGTTTCAGGTCCACACTGAGAAGACATTAACAGATGACATGTAAATCACCACAGCAGTCAGCTGGATGCAGTTTTTTTCTCTACTGCCTATTAAATCTAGAGTTAGAGTTTTCTTGAAACCTTAAGTGGAGTAATTCAGAGGTAAAGATAAAATAAATGCTGAAATGTATATCCAGGGCCACTAAAAACACACAGATAGATGTAACAACAACAATACGTTTTATAATGTAGTAAATGGAACGGTAACACCGACTGTAAGTCAGATCAAGAAGAAGGTAATAACCCCCCATGTCTACATCATGACAATAAAGCAAAATAAAAACAATTCCTGTTGTAATTTCCCCTGGTGCCTTACCACAGTACAAGAAATAGTTGTTTGTGGGTGGCCTGAACTCAGTCAACAATAACATTATATATTGTGACAGCCTGAGGCATACAAGTTGAGGCATAGGAAAGTATGTTGGTCGGTAGTGACAGTGGAGTGTATTTAAATGAGAGCTCACATCATGTGCGTAAGTTTAGCAATGCATCAGCAAAAGCAATTTAGACACAGAGAGAGAGAGAGAGACAGTGAGACAACTTGGTATATTGAGTAAGATGACAAGTGTCAACCAAAATCCCAATATCACATAGAGAAAGAGAAAGAGAGAGAGAGACAGAGAGAGAGAGAGAGAGTGAGAGACAGAGAAACAAATTGGTATACTGAGTGAAGTGACTTAAATGTCTAGTAAAACCCAGTCTCTGAAGTGGAAATCTATCTATACCAGGCTTAATGGGCAGCCTGTGTCTTTTACGGTGTTCTTTACATTCATAGGTTTGATTGCTTAAGATCTAATGGTCTTCAAGAAGCTTAATTATTGCTAATCACCATCTTGATATTTTCTACTTCTCACATACATGATGATTGTTTTCAAAGGTCTCTAATGACCGAATTCTTCTAAACATAAATGGAAGCTTACTTCATGTTTGAAAGTGCTGTGTAATATCTGTCACTTATGTTATTATGGATATTTTATTTATTTATTTATCTATCAACATTTGATTACTGGGAAAGTCAATTGGGTTGGAGCCAATTTTTAGCATAGGTCCAGGGAGAAAAGCTTCAAAGTATTACAAAACATTTTAAGAATAATCAGTTTACAGTCCTTCAGTATAATACAACAAAAACAAATATGGTCTAAATAATTATATCAAATTAGACATAATATGAAAACACTAGTTAAAAATAGTTACAGGTTATAAGAGAATGATTTAATAGAGACATTTTATCTAGTTTCTAGAGAAATAATTAAAGGTGAGTTAATACAATGCAAACAGGAATTGCAGTATAAAGTGAGAAAAAAGCAGGCTTGTAATATAATTAGAGAGAAAGCCAGGGGAGAGAAATTGATAGAAGTAAGGAAATGAGTCAATAAGGGAGAGTAAGGAGATGTAAGGTATGAATCAGTATTTGTCCACATTTAGGGATATACTTTATCCCGGTGCTGAACAAGAACAGGGCAAACTTTTGGCTGGGAAGTCTTTCAGAATGGTTTTGAAGGATGGGAGGGTCTATTGACCTAATGGACAGAGATAAGGAGTTCCAGGCCTTAACAACATGGTATGACTACAAACAATGCCCAGCATTTTTTTTTTTAATTTATTTTTATGAACACCTGGTGGCAAGTGAAGATGCAAAAATAAACCACTGATTTATAATAAAATTGTTAGTTATTTTAAACTGTAGCATTAGTGAAGTCCTACGGAAAGGGCTCACTGAGACCAATGACTGATGTTGAAACCATGGCCTTAAGCTTAATGCCAAAAAATGAGTCATCATCCCCTTTGGGAAAAATTCAGTTCCCACTAATTACCACATCGATGGGAGCCCACTGAACACTGAAGGTGTTGTAAGAGATCTGGGGACACAGGTTGACAGCAACCTCTCCTTCAACCACCACATTGCCACTGTGGTCAGAAAGCCCTTCTATGTGGCACATCGCATTACCAAGGGTTTTGCATCCAGGAAGAAAGAGATCATCATCTCTCTCTACTCTTCCCTCATTAGGCCAATCATAGAGTATAATGCCCCATTTGGCATGTATCTCACTAGACACCTGCAACAGCTGGAGAGGCCACAAAAGTACCTCACGAAAAGGATCCTAGGCCTTAAACACATATCCTACACGGACAGATTAAAAAAAACTCCAGCTATTCTTGTCTCAAACAGTCTACTAAGAAGCAATCTCTACTTGACTTACAAAGCCATGTCAGACCTAGCTCTGTTAGAAATGCTACATCTAAAGAAATCCCAATCCCTCCACACCACACAATCCAGAGACCTCACCCTCATTACCACAATCAACAGGACATGCTGTTGGGACAGGTTCATAACCCAGACACTGCCCATGCTCTGGAATAGACTTCCCATACGTGTTGAACAGAGCACCTCACAAGCCCTCTTCATGAGAAATATTGATGAGTGGATGGGAAATAGAAAGTTCACCCCGGGGATCACTCCAGTGGCTCTACTTGATAGAGGCACTGGGAACTAACGATGGGTGGCACAATGCCACAGCACTTCTATGGGCTAGGCTTGTAAATTCCCCAGGGCCATTAGCCTAGTACACACATATGAACGTATGAACAAGACCAGTGTGAGAGTTGGTGATGGTGAGGAGGCTGGTGTTGAGCCAGGGACACAAAATGGCTATGTAATCCTGGGCAATAGACTCCTGCGCTACTGTTCTATTCTTAGATAACAAAGGAGTTGACTTCCCACATTCAGATACTCCCATTAAAAGCTGCAGATTACACAGAGCACATTCTCTCAATTTATTACATTGGCAATTACAAGACAACAATTCTGCCTAGTTAGCAAAGAAGCAAGATGGCCACTGTTCAGGTTGAAAGTCACCTTGATCATCAACACACTAATTTACAGACTGTTGAACTTGTATCACTGCAGGTCACTACACCATAAACTCTTATCAGGCAAGCTATTAGGTCACTAAGATTTCCCAAACCCTCACAAAATTGTTTTTAACCAACTTTGTTAAAATAAATTCCAGAGATTAAGAGAAACACACACATATACACACACGCACACAGATACAGTATAGACAGATGAGCCAGAACTCATCATGCTGATGCAACAATGTAAGCCCGAATAGAAATATTAGATATAGTACTTTCTTTCAGTACCTAAAGATAAGTGCCACAATTGCGTTAGACATTGCAATAACCAATGATGTCAGTCCATCACTTTCCCTTTCCTGAACAAACAGGGATTTCCCCATTACTGACCCCACCCCCCTGTCTAAAACTTCCTCTCCAGTGCAATTCTTCAATTTTCCACCCGAGCCACTTCCATTAATTAAGTAAGACCACATACCTCTCAACTGTACAGATTTTCGCAAAATGTCCAGATTTTTGCCTCAAAATTTTGGTCTGTTCCTCATAAAATTTCTGTTTTTTTGGCAAATCAGTGGGATGATCTGAGGAATTAAATCAATAAATAACGGCATACATATGAGTTTCAGATTTCATATCCTTTAGAAAATGCATTTTAACACAAACCCTGTTATTCTAGCTACTTTCTAAGTTTATAAGATCAATATTTAAAATCTGTCCCTATTTTTGGGCCTTTGTCCTCCATTATGTAACGCTTTGTCCAGATTTCCTGTTCTAAGAGGTTGAGAGGTATGACCACTACTTTAGCAGAACGGTAAATGTAGCTGTGTAAGTGCAGTCATCTGTCAGTCCCTGTGAACTTTTTAATATTTACACAAGTTTGCAATCAGTGGAGCTTGTATTGGCTTCTTTAACTGTTCCTTAAAATGAACAGTAGTAAGTACTATGAGTCATAGTCTATGACACACCTTAAACATTATTAAGTGACTGCATATTTATTTTTTATGTATGTGACCTTTGTTGACTAGGGTAATAGACTGAGCCATGTGACCTGTTTTATCCACGTATTGGAGTTACAACAATAATTATATAATTAAATAATAATTAATATACAGTGTACATCATAGCAGCAGAACAAACACAGGATTGTTTCCTGTGATTCTGTGGTGCAAAGTTTGATACCCTCAGCCTCCATTCCCTCACTGTGTGAATGAGCAAGTCACTTAATCAGACACCGTTTATGGACTGAGTCTGGAAAAGGTCCATGGAGATCAGTGAGTTTTTATTTTGGCTTAAAAGTGAAGTCCTGAGGCTGTGCCTTACAATGATTATTGGCATGTTATGTCCTGCAAAACCAAAAATGTATCACTTTCGC
Source organism: Protopterus annectens (assembly GCF_019279795.1). NCBI lineage: Eukaryota > Metazoa > Chordata > Ceratodontiformes > Protopteridae > Protopterus > Protopterus annectens. The sequence continues at coordinate 547,523,433 of NC_056745.1, read as the reverse complement.
CGTTTGAAAAATAGGCGATCCTGCCATTGTTTTTACCTTTACTGTAACTAGGTCGTGAGTGAAAAAAGATCCGCTTGGCCCAGTTTACCTACCAGTACACATAAAACAATGGGAAGTAAAACTCTTTAATAACTTAAAACACCTACAACATGTTGAAATAAGGGTGACAATGTAGGAGCAGACCATTTATGTCTATCGGGGGAGACAATGAACAAGAGTGTAGTACCAGGAAGGAAGCCAGAATGAAAATGCTGGCAAGTCAACACTGTGGAATGGTACAGACCCGGAACTTTATCCCGACACAGTAAGAAAGTGTGTAGAATATCAGCACACTTTTTCTTCAGAAGTTTCGTGTTTTAAAGTTCTTTAACCTTTTAAAGTTACAGTGGGACATCATGTTAAAATGGAATCGGCTGACTCTGTTACTCGAAAGGATTTTTCAGATGTAGATATAGTAAATGACAATTACTCAGATGAAGGCGAAGACGACTTGTTTGTGAATTCGTCGGGTGGCACGTTGGCAAGAGGCTTTCATCCTCCTGTTTTCCAGCAGTGGATTCCCACACAAGCTGTCAGACCACTCAATGAAGTACTTTATGGGGGAAATGATTCCACGACATCGTCGCGCGTAGTGTTCCCGGTAGGGAAAACCGCTGCTTGGAATAAAGATCCCATAGCAGCGGAAAGTGGGGAAATTGAAGTCTTAGTTGTTACGGAAAGCAGTGACTCTCCTGGCAATAAGAAGCAGACTGATGAGCCCTCGAACCGTCACAGCCGGACGCAGTCAATTGTGGACGGATTGCTCACGGAACTGTATGACACTTACACTTGTGGCGCAAGAAATGCTTTTGACAGTGTGGACAGCTCAACGGAAGCGTCCAGTTCCGATGCTTTCCTTGGAAGAAGTAATTCGGGATCCAGGTTCCTCCAAGAACTTCAGGAGAAGCAAACACGGAGACACCAGATGAACTATTTGGCTCAGAAAGGTTAGGCAACTGGTATACAGCTGATACTAAAAGTGATGTTATGGTCAAGGTGCACCAGCACTGTACTCAGTTTACATGTTAGCTTGACCTGTAAGCAAGGCGGTGTATTACTTATGTTGATAGTGGGTTTGACGTTATCCTTATCCTAAAGAGTTGGATGAGTGGGGCGTTTACAGCGTGTTCACAGGTACCAGCGATGGGTATGTGTGTTCCGATTTCACGGTACTGATGGTTACATTTTAGAAGTGTTTCTTACGTAGTCCCTTGTTGACTGCTCAAATGATTTCTACAAGCACAGACGTTTTCTCTTTGCCCATTCTTCCTTATCCCTTCTTAATTGCATTGCTGTCTTTTCTCTTGTTTCTGTCTATTGTATTGCTTAATTGCATTACTTGCCTCCCACCCAAATCACCACTGCCCTTCTCAGCGTCGGGTAAGTACATCCCATATCTGCACGGTTAAGTTGTAACTTTAGTAGAAGAGTCACCTGTTTTATGTTTTTGCACAGGCTTTTGGAGTGATTATAGAGCATATCATAGTGTATACTTTATAAATAGACTCACAATTTCGATACGATTTAAGCAGTAGTTTGCATATAAACAAGCCCGCAGTTACAGTCGGTCTTTGAAATCACACCACCACAGGAATGGGTGCAAGACCTTTTTAAATGGAATATAAAACTGCCCTTTTACATGGACAGCACAGCACTGGAGTTACAATACATACATAGGGCAGTTTGTGTCTGCGTCTTGGGGGGGGGGGGTCAGATATTATAGGTTCATAGATTAATACTAGACTAACTGCCCTTGTGGGCCATTTTAAGTCTAGCCAATTACCCTATGTGAGAATCAAACCCTGCACTTTGTGTCTCCAAGGTAAACACCTTAACCATTATGCCATCCTCCCACTTGCTGCCCTACTAAATAACCCTTCCCTTGTAAATCTGTGCATTGCTCCTGTGTAGTGCAACTTTGCAATCAGAAGTCAAGCACTGCAGCATGAAAAATCTTGATGATTGGATGGGAGATAGGAAATTCGCCCCGGGGATCACTTCTGTGGCTCTGCTTGACAGGGGCACAGGAAAATAACTTTCTTGTGTGGGCCAGGGTACCGTTTGCCTTGGCTTATATTATACTAGGGCCAATAGCCTAGTACCTACCTATGAACCTATGAATGTTTGTCAGAATGCTCTACAAGCAACACAGAGCTTCTAGTCTCTAGTAGTAGTATATTCAGGTGCCTTCTAGTAGTAATGTATACCACATGACATGCAGCTAATGTCTGGCATATTTATTTATCCCATTACACACATACATATATACTCACAAAATTGTATGTGTATAATATATATGTGTGTGTGTGTATATATAT